>NW_020837954.1:15672126-15931786 GCF_003676395.1 Aethalodelphis obliquidens
GTATGATCCTTTTAATGTGTTGTTGGATTCTGTTTGCTACTATTTTGTTGAGGATTTTTGCACCTATATTCATCAGTGATATTGGTCTGTAATTTTCTTTTTTTGTAGTATCTTTGTCTGATTTTGGTATCAGGGTGATGGTGGCCTCGTAGAATGAGTTTGGGAGTGTTCCTTCTTCTGCAGTTTTTTGGAAGAGTTTGAGAAGGATGGGTGTTAGCTCTTCTCTAAATGTGCATAATTCACCTGTGAAGCCATCTGGTCCTGGACTTTTGTTTGTTGGAAGATTTTTAATCACAGTTTCAATTTCATTACTTGTGACTGGTCTGTTCATTTTTTCTATTTCCTCCTGGTTCAGTCTCAGAAGGTTCTACCTTTCTAAGAATTTGTCCATTTCTTCCAGGTCGTCCATTTTATTGGCATAGGATTGCTTGTAGTAGTCTCTTATGATGTTTTGTATTCCTGTGGTGTCCATTGTAACTTCTCCTTTTTCATTTCTAATTTTATTGATTTGAGTCTTCTCCCACATATTCTTGATGAGTCTGGCTAAAGTTTATCAGGTTTATCTTCCAAAGAACCAGCTTTTAGTTTTGTTGATCTTTGCTATTGTTTTGTTTCCATTTATTTCTGCTCTGATCTTTATGATTTCTTTCATTCTACTAACTTTGGGTTTTGTTTGTTGTTTTTTCTCTAGGTGTAAGTTTAGATTGTTTATTTGAGATTTTTCTTGTTTCTTGAGGTAGGATTGTATTGCTATAAACTTCCCTCTTAGAACTGCTTTTGCTTCATCCCATAGGTTTTGGATCACTGTGTTTTCATTGTCATTTGTCTCTAGGTACTTTGTCTCTAGATTTCCTCTTTGATTTCTTCAGTGATCTCTTGGTTATTTAGTAAGGTATTGTTTAGCCTCCATGTCTTTATGTTTTTTACATTTATTTCCCTGTAACTTATTTCTAATCTCATAGCATTATGGTTGGAAAAGATGCTTGATATGATTTCAATTTTCTTAAATTAACCGAGGCTTGATTTGTGACCCAAGATGTGATCTATCCTGGAGAATGTTCCACGTGCACTTGAGAAGAAAGTGTATTCTGCCACTTTTGGGTGGTATGTTCGATAAATATCAATTAAATCTATCAGGTCTATTGTGTCATTTAAAGCTTGTGTTTTCTTATTAATTTTCTGTCTGGACGATTTGTCCATTGGTGTAAGTGAGGTGTTAAAGTCCCCCACTATTATTGTGTTACTGTTGGTTTCCTCTTTTATAGCTGTCATCATTTGCCTTATGTATTGGGGTTCTCCTATGTTAGGTGCATATATATTTATAATTGTTGTATCTTCTTCTTGGATGATCCCTTGATCATTATGTAGTGTCCTTCCTTGTCTCTTGTAACTTTCTTTATTTTAACGTCTATTTTATCTGATATGATTATTGCTGCTCTAGCTTTCTTTTGATTTCCATTTGTATGAATATCTTTTTCCATCCCCTCACTTTCAGTCTGTATGTGTCCCTAGGTCTAAAGTGGGTCTCACGTACACAGCATACATATGGGTCTTGTTTTTATATCCACTCAGCGAGCCTGTGTCTTTTGGTTGGAGCATTTAATCCATTCACATTTAAGGTAATTATCAATATGTATGTTCCTTTTACCATTTTCTTAATTGTTTTGGATTTGTTTTTGTAGGTCCTTTCTTCTCTTTTGTTTCCCACTTATAGAAGTTCCTTTAGCATTTGTTGTAGAGCTGGTTTGGTGGTGCTGAATTCTCTTAGCTTTTGCTTGCCTGTAAAGCTTTTGATTTCTCCATCGAATCTGAATGAGATCCTTGCCGGGTACAGTAATCTTGGTTGTAGGTTCGTCCCTTTCATCACTTTAAGTATATTATGCCACTCTCTTCTGGCTCGTAGAGTTTCTGCTGAGAAATCAGCTGTTAACCTTATGGGAGTTCCCTTGTGTGTTATGTGTCATTTTCCCCTTGTTGCTTTTAATAATTTTTCTTTGTATTTAATTTTTTCAATTTGATTACTATGTGTCTTGGTGTGTTTCTCCTTGGGCTTATCGTGCCTGGGATTCTCTGCACTTTCTGGACTTGGGTGGCTGTTTCCTTTCCCATGTTAGGGAAGTTTTTGACTATAATCTCTTCAAATATTTTCTCAGGTCCTTCCTCTCTCTTCTCCTTCTGGGACCCCTATAATGCAAATGTTGGTGCATTTAGTGTTGTCCCAGAGGTCTGTTGGCTGTTTTCATTTCTTTTCATTCTTTTTTCTTTATCCTGTTCCACGGAAGTGAATTCTACCATTTTGTCTTCCAGGTCACTTATCCATTCTTCTTCCTCAGTCATTTTGCCCTTGATTCCTTCTAGTGTGTGTTTCATTTCAGTTATTGTATTGTTCTTCTCTGTTTGTTTGTTCTTTAATTCTCCTAGGTCTTTATTAAACATTTCTTGCATCTTCTCAAACTTTGCCTCCATTCTTTCTCTGAGGTCTTGGATCATCTTCACTATCATTATTCTGAATTCTTTTTCTGGAATGTTGCCTATCTGTACTTCATTTAGTTGTTTTTCTGGGGTTTTATATTGTTCCTTCATCTGGTACATAGTCCTCTGCCTTTTCATTTTGTCTAGCTTTCTGTGAATGTGGTTTTCTTTCCACAGGTGGCAGGATTGTAGTTCTTCTTTCTTCTGTTGTCTGCCCTCTGCTGGATGAGGCTATCTAAGAGGCTTGTGCAAGCTTCCTGATGGGAGCAACTGGTAGTGGGAAGAGCTGGGTGTTGCTCTGGTAGGCAGAGCTCAGTAAAACTTTAATCCACTTGTCTGCTGATGAGTGGGGCTGAGTTCCCTGTCTGTTGGTTGTTTGGCCTGAGATGACCCAGCACTGGATGCTACAGGCTCTTTGGTGGGGCTAATGACAGACTCTGGGAGGGCTCACGACAAGGAATACTTCCCAGTACTTCTGCTGCCAGTGTCCTTTTCCCTGTGGTGAGCCACAGCTGTCCCCCGCCTCTGCAGGAGATCCTCCAACACTAGCAGGCACGTCTGGTTCAGTCTCCTATGAGGTCACTACTCTTTCCTTCTGGGTCCTGATGCGCACACTACTCTGTGTGTGCCCTCCAAGAATGGAGTCTCTGTTTTCCCCAGTCCTCTCGACGTTCTGCAGTCAAATTCCACTAACCTTCAAAGTCTGATTCTCTGGAAATTCCTCTTCCTGTTGCCGGAATCCCCAGGTTCGGAAGCCTGATATGGGCTCAGAACCTTCACTCCAGTGGCTGGACTTCTGTGGTATAATTGTTCTCCAGTTTGTGAGTCATCTACCCACCGGTTATGGGATTTGATTTTATTGTGATTGTGCCCCTCCTACCGTCTCATAGCAGCTTCTCCTTTGTCTTTTGATGTGAGGTATCTTTTATGATGAGTTCCAGTATCTTCCTGTCGATGATTGTTCAGCAGTTAGTTGTGATTCCCGTGCTTTCACAAGAGTGAACGATCACGTGTCCTTCTTCTCCGCCATCTTGAACCATTCCTGATTTTCTTACTTTAGGAGAATTTCAACATCCAGGGTTATTTATTTGACCCTAGGAAACAAAATCCGTGGTCTTAAAGGAACTTCCTGGCAAATTTGGAATCTAGAATCCTAGTTTCCAGGAGCTGAGATAGCTAACCTTTTCCATAATATTCTTAATGATGATTGGATCTCTGATTAAGTCCTACTTAGAGTTATGGTCAGTGTTGCAAGTGCTTATCAAAACTTCTGACAGGGCTTCCCTGGTGGCACAGTGGTTGAGAATCTGCCTGCTAATGCAGGGGACACGGATTCAAGCCCTAGTCTGGGAAGATCCCACACGCCATGGAGCAACTAGGCCCGTGAGCCAAAACTACTGAGCATGTGCATCTGGAGCCTGTGCTCCGCAATGGAGAGGCTGTGATAGTGAGAGGCCCACACACCGCGATGAAGAGTGGCCCCCGCTTGCCACAACTAGAGAAAGCCCTCACACAGAAATGAAGACCCAACACAGCAAAAATAAATTAATTAATTAAAAAAACAAAAGTACCAGTGCCACTGTGGATGTGAGGATTAAATTAGTAAAAAAACCCCAAAAAACAAAAAAGCTTCTGACATTCTTTTCCTTCTAGTCACTTGGGGGTGTTATGCCCCCATTTCCTTAAAATTAGATATGGCCATAGAATTGCTTTGGCCAATAAAATTTAAGTGGAAATGATGTGAATCACTTCTAGGTAGAAGCATTTAGGAGCCAATTTGTGCCAAGCCCTGTTTCCTTACCAGAATGACCCCCAGTGACTGGTGTTTGGATGGCAGTGTCATGGGATAGTGGACCCTCTGTCATCGTTGGTCTCTGAGTGCTACAGTGAGCAGGCCCCCTGGTGACCTGTGTTGGATAGGTTATATGAATAAGAAATAAAGTTTTGTGTGATATGCTATTGAAATTTAGGGGTTCTTTGTTGCTGTAGCACAAACTAGACTAACTTGGTCAATACTTTACAAAACTTTGCTTTTACATAAGCCTCTTCTTTTTTTTAATATATATTTAATTTTTATTTATTTATTTATTTATTTATGTCTGTGTTGGGTCTTCATTGATGTACGCAGGCTTTCTCTAGTTGTGGCGAGTGGGGGCTACTCTTTGTTGCGGTGTGTGGGCTTTTTATTGCAGTGGCTTCTCTCATTGTGGAGCACGGGCTCTAGGCGCATGGGCTTCAGTAGTTGCGGCATGGAGGCTCAATAGTTGTGGCTCACGGGCTCTAGAGCACAGGCTCAGTAGTTGTGGCACACGAGCTTAGTTGCTCCGCGGCATGTGGGATCTTCCCGGACCAGGGATCGAAACTGTGTCCCCTGCATTGGCAGGCAGATTCTTATCCACTGCGCCACCAGGGAAGCCCCATAAGCCTCTTCTGAGTCTGGATAAACATTATTATTGTTTTGTCTCATGTGAAGCTAAGATGTGACTCCATATAAGAGTAAATGGTTAGAAAAAGAAACTGCAAAAAGAGTAAATATTTAACCTTTTTATGCCCTCCAAAGAAGAAAAGATTTGCAGCTTTTGTTCTTCCACATATCAGAACACAACAATTATGTTCCCCATAAGTCCTCTCCCTGCACAGAAACTCTCTTTTTCCTTTGACACATGGTTTCTTGACTTTTCACCATCCTGGTTACTCTCTGTATAACATTTGTTTTGCTAATGTCCCTTTCAGGTTTTTTTTTTTTTTTTTTTTTTTGCGGTACGTGGGCCTCTCACTGTTGTGGCCTCTCCCTTTGCGGCGCACAGGCTCCAGACGCGCAGGCTCAGCGGCCATGGCTCACGGACCCAGCTGCTCCGCGGCACGTGGGATCTTCCCGCACCGGGGCACGAACTCGTGTCCCCTGCATTGGCAGGCGGACTCTCAACCACTGTGCCACCAGGGAAGCCCTGTCCTCTTCAGTTTTAATGTCTAGAACTGAATACAATTCTTAGCAGATTAGATGTTGCAGGGGCAGATCATTACTTGGCTTTTCTAAGACTTTTGATGACGGAGAATTATGGTTATTTAGTATAGGTACATTATTTTAGACCATATTTAGGTAGGGCTGACATTTTTAGTTAGGTCCCAGCAGTGGGTTTGGGTCAGGAAGGGTATGGCCCTCCTCTATCCCCACTGGAAGCTGGTAATCTTTGGGGAGCAACAATATCAGGAGCTTAATGTGGACCATATCTAAGGTCTAACTCTGGACAAAATGGGAGTAATTGAAGATTTTCAATGGGAGAATGATAAGGACACATTTATGTTATGAACTCTGGAAAAAACAAAAAGAATAATTGCTAGATGATACATACTTGGGAAGGGGTGAGACCAAAGGTAGGGAGACCAGTCATTCAATCAAGCAATCCACATAATGTATTGATTGTTTACTGATGTATTGGTTGCTCACTATGGTTGGCCATAGCTAAACAAAACATATATCTGAAGACAGGAAGGAGAAGGTGTAGTAAACGTGGTCAATGGATTTAATATTTTGATCAGATATTGTAAGTATAAATGAAGAAACTGAAAGGACAGAAGGCTAACATCTGAGGACAGGCTTCCTAAAGTAGCAATTTGAGAATCAGCAATTTCTAGTGGTGACAAAATCCATGAATGTAACAGGAAACCCATCTCAAATTGTTTAAAAAACAAACAAAATTCCAGAAGTAGGGTTGCTTCTGAAACTGCTTGATCAGGGCTGTCTCCACTTTTTTTTTTTTTTTTTTGTATTTCTTTGGCTCTTCTCTTTATATGTTTATATGTTCTGTTTATATGTTAGCCTTTTCTTTAGGCCGATTTTTCTCATGGTTGCAAGGTAGCTATCAGCAGTAATGAAGAATCCATACTTTCTAGTTTGTCTCTAGTGGGAGAAAAAGTACCCATTTCCCAGAACCACTGAATCTAAGTTCTGGTATTTGCTCTGATAGGATTATTCCTGAATCAGTCACTGTGGCCAGGTAAATGCATGCACTAATTCTGGAGGTAGAGCTAATGTCAGTTTTTCAAAAGACAGGTAACATAAGTGAAACATAGGTGTCTATTAAAAAAATTGGGATATAATTAGCAAGGGCAGAGGGGGAATAAATGCTGTGGAAACCACTCACAAATGCCCTCTAGAGAAATGGGACCACACTTAGAGAGGTAGAGACTTTTTCACTTGAATAGGAGTGGTAATTACTGGGAAGGGACTTTGGGGAATGAAATAGACAGGGACATGAACTAAGGGGTTCACGTATACTCTGAAATGTGTGAAGCTGGAGAGAATGCTTTATGTAAGGAGTACAGGGGAAGCAGTTTATTGGCAAGGGCATTTGTAGCTAGGGGACAGAATGGAGGTACAGTGACAGTGGGTTTTGAGAGGCCGAGGGAGAGCCCTGTGATTTAAAAATGGCAGCAGAGAAGTGATGTCATTAGCTCATATGTGGAATGTAGCAGGAGGAGAAGGTCTGACTAGATCTTTCCACATCTCTACCCACAGGTGGAGGGTTTCAAGACATTTGAGTTGCAACTCAGAAGAGAGTGGGTGATTCAGAGGATATTTATATTTGGGGAGAAAATGAGAAAAGCATCAGAGCAGTTTCTTAGGATGGAAAATATAGGAGAGAAGTCTCTGTGAAATCTTTTCTGGTTTTCTTAAGTTGGATATGCTCTGTTACACAGGTAGTTATTTTTCCAACTGATAAAGATTTTAGTTAAATGTGAACTAAAAGCAAGAGTGCATTATTATAGTACTGTGATGGCAGAAGCCAGACACTAGGGGCTGGTTTTGATGATGGAGGAGGGGCCACCTGCCAAGGAATGTAGGTGGCTTCTAGAAGTGGGAAAAGGCAAGGAAATGGATTTTCTCCTTGACTCTCTAGAAGGAACCAGCCCTGCCTTCAGCTTGCCTTCAGTCCATTGAGACTGATTTTGGACTTCTGACTTGCAGAACTGTAAGAGAATAAATTTGTATTGTTTGAAGCTACTAAGTTTGTGGCCATTTGTTACAATAGCAATAGAAAACTAATACAGTGATGAAAACTAAACAAAAAACCCAAAAAAACCAAAGAGTGCATTATGATCATTTTGAAACCTTTGAAGAATCAATTTCTGGGACTCCAAATTCCAATAAGTAACATTTTGTTAGCATTCATAAACATTTGCATATTTGTCATTTGCGTACTTACATATTGGATACATCCAGTTTCTCCTTAAGTGGAACACTTACAGGTACCAGCTGCCTTTGGTCCTCTGACCACAAGAACGTTTGCTCTTGCTCATCGTATCTCTGTATGTTGGGGACCCATGGCTCACTCTTCAGTTCAGTTGAGAAGTTTGAAATTCACCTCCTGGAAGCTGGACACCCAGTTCCACTTGGCTCTATTCACTTAAGATCTCTCAGCAGCAGTGAAAGCCACTGTGTCCCATGCTATCCTCTCCCAGAAACTCCTCTTTAACCCCCTATTAGCTTTCTTCAAGATGCACAGCTAGACACATCTCAGCATCAAACTGGGCATGCTGCCCTTCCTCATTCCACATGCCTGTGGAATGCTTCATGCTTTCGTCTACTTAATCTGCTCTCTGTGTTCCTATTCATGACATTATTGACATGTTTCTCCTCAGGCTTCAGGTGGTTTTCCATATTGTGCCCCCTCACACTCTCATTCTTATATTAGGTAAACTCATTTATTTTAACTATTATGTCTGAATATTTTATTCAACACTATTCTAAATTTTCTGACTCCAAACTCCTGTAATAATTTTTTTCAGCTATAGTGTTTTTTAGTTTCTGTCTCATGTGGTTGTATGTTTGTCCTATCTGAGTGTATGAATATAACACAATACAGTGTCTGCCATATCTTCAGGTTTACTTTCTGTACTTGAGCACAGGATTCTTTCCACTACCTATACTCTCTATAGTACTAGCACAGTGCCTTACATACAATTTTCACTCAGACATTTGATAAAATAAATTTATGCGTGGACAAATGCATATCTAATTATTTTATCAATTATGGGGTGGAGCTAATGGAATTTAATTTATTTTTAAATGAAATATTTTTATATTAGTGTTATCATTAAGCGAAGTGTTTCATATTTCCTTACTGTTAGGAACAAGGTAACATATTTGATACTTTGGCATTGATTTTTGCAGCAGATTTGTAGCAGGCATGCCTCCAGTGATCCTCTTGCAGTCATGATAAAAGTTGCTAAGTATCAAGTACTAATCCATTAAGCCTGGATTCTTCCTTAGAACGCTTTTCCATGCTGTGCTATTGATAGCTACCACAAGTGGTTAGAGTAGGAACATAACATTGAATATTTAAATGGTTGCTAGACCAAGTGAGAATACTATAAGTGAGTCCTGACTTAAATAATCAAAAAATCTCTTCTCTATGTAAGTGGCAAAGAGTTCTTGTGACACGAACGAGTTTAATGTGGTCTGTGGTGTTCATGAGAAAATAAACAGGGAAAGGTAAGATAATTTTTTTTTTAACTATAATGAGTTGGTTGAATACTGAAATATTGTGACTATCATGTAAATAGAAGATACCTGGGTTTAGAGAAAATGCTATAAATTCTTATACCTCACGACCAGTAGGTTATTCTAGAAATATGTTATGAACAATAGTGTTGGAAGTTTTCTGTCTGATGCAATTTAATTCTTTACTTTTTTTTTTTTTTAAGATAGAGCTACTAACTTTCCTCTCAGCTACGATGTAATATTCTTAAATCTATAGTTTATTACCCTTTGTATTAAAGAATAATGGTACTGTTAACACAATGGCTGTTGATCTAATGGAATATTTTTTAGTTTTACAAGGCTGTCTGTATAAACAATCATTAATCTTCAGAATATCAAGATAAAAGCTTTAGAAATACCAAGTTATTAATTTTTCAAGATATTGTAAAACTGAATTCTAATGGCAGAAAACCCACAAAACAAAGTTTTCAAATTTTTATCATATAATGTATATGAAGAAATAAGAATTTGGCTCAGTAACCTTTGCATTCTTTTGTTGTTTGTTCATATTCTCATTGATGATGTAAATTTATAGATACTTTGAGAACAGTCTTCCTGCTAAACTAGGGAGACATTTCCTTATGTAAACAAAGAGTAAATATTCTATTGGGGGGAATTTTTGGCCCAACTTTTACCTCTCAAGAAATTTAGTATTAAGGACATGTTTAGAGGTTCAGATTTTTCAAAAGATCTTTTCAATGATTTCCTAAAAGAATAATTTTTAGGATAAGATGGTTATAATATAGACTTTTTCCCCCTAGAGCAAATACTAAGAAAATGCCTAATATTAAGACTTTAAAGAAATTTAATCCCAGAAACAGTGAAGCATAAAACTGAAGGTTTGAGAGTAGGAACTGATTTTTTAAAATGGCCAAAACAATAAAGGTAAATGTCAAAGAACAAAACTACGCAATCTGATGAATTCCCATGACTAAGCAGATTGATTTGGTGTTTCATTTCTTTATCATTTCATCTATTTTCAAGGTTTAGAAATTGAACTGTGCTTCAACTGATGAAAATTATATTAACTTTGCAAGATAAGAAATTCACGGTCTTTTTACTTGGAGTGTTGAAAAATAAATTCTGAATTTTTAAAGAAAATCTACTTTATTTAGCCTTTTCAAAGATTTAAGATTCTATTAAAAACTATGCAAAGAAAAGAGATTTTAAGGAAACTATATATTTAAAAAAATATTTTAATGTACAGTGTTGACTCTTAAAACAAAGGAAAAACTATTGACATTTTTCACCTAACAATTTCCTTCAAAACATAATCTCAATTACTGTAGAAAATGCAGCAATATATTAACCTTTATTAGACTATTTTATTGAAATAGAGCTGATGTAATTTAGCTTAATGTAATCATAACAGGTTAAATACATAGTACCCTCTTATATCTTATTGCTAAAGGAATAAAATTAAGGAGGAAAATTTTAAGTGGTATTCAGAGTGAAATCCTTCATTAAACTTATTTACATATATTCAGTATAAAATGTAACTACAAATTATCCATGGAATTTTAAAATTGAGTATCAGTATTTGGCAGGCAATCTAATGGCTTCTCAAAGTTGTCCTAGTCTCCAGAATCTGTGAATATGTTACATTACATGATAAAGGGTGAAGACTGAATTAAATTTGCTAATTAGCTTAAAATAGGTAGATTATTCTGGATTATTCACGTGGGTGCAGTGTAATCATAGGGGTCCTTAAATGTGAAGAGAGGAGCAGAAGAGTGATTGTCAGAGTGAACACAATGTCAGAAAGACTCAGACAGTCATTGCTGGCTTTAAAGACAGAAGGGGCTAGTAGCCAAGAAATGTTTGTAGAAGCTGGTTTGTAGAAACTGGAAAAAGCAAGGAAACAGACTCTCCTTTAGAGTGTCCAGAAAGGAACACAGTCCTGCTGACACCTTGATTTTAGTCCAGTGAGACACATTTCTGACTTTTCACCTCCAGAACTACAAGATTGTACATTTGTTTTGTTTGTTTGTTTAGTGTTGTTTTGCAACACTAAATTTGTGATGATTTGTTACAATGATAGAAAATGAACACAACTATAGTAATAATTTTTTTCTGAAAATCTTAAATTTAAAAACTTGGGACCAGTTTGGAGGAGAGGTAACTGACAACAGTAGTTGCCGTAGTTGCTATTAACAGCAATGGCTACTCTGTTCAAGTTTATAAAGCGCTTCTACATGGGTCTCTCATGGGTGCTTCACTGCAATTAAGCCAGGTGGAAGAGGCCATGTTGGTGCATATTTCACAGCTAAGGAAACCGAGCCTCAGAGAGATGATGTGGCATAGACAGAGATGGAGGGCAGTCCCCCATCTTCCTTTGCTGAATTCCGGGTACTTTAGCCTGTGTGCCAGTCCAGCACTAGGAGACATAAAGAAGGCTTTTTAACAAACATGAGTCTTATTTCTATATCCAAGGGCTTAAATACAGTTTGGAGGGTTGGCAGCTACTTAGGTTTCAAACCAACCTTAAAAGTTATAAATATCTTTGAATTTGCTCTCAATAAATCTTTGAGGGTTTTATTTGTGGGTAGGTGAGTACAAAGACATTACAGAGTTCCTATTATGACCTTGAGAAAATTATGAACAACTTCATTTGTTTCCTGAGTCAAGGAAATCCAGTATTTGTTCAGTTGCTGGGAAAATTGAGAATAAATGACTCTCCTTGTTATGGTTTAATTTTTTTTCAAGTTTCAGTTTATTCGTATAACTCATTTTATTTTAAATTTAATATTACTGGACTTCCCTAGTGGCACAGTGGTTAAGAATCCGCCTGCCAATGCAGGGAACATGGGTTTGAGCCCTGGTCCGGGAAGATCCCACATGTCGCGGAGCAACTAAGCCTGTGAGCCACAACTACTGAGCCTGCACTCTACAGCCCACAAGCCAAAACTACTGAGCCCAAGAGCCACAACTACTGAAGCCTCTGCTTTGCAATAAGAGAAGCCATTGCAATGAGAAGCCCGTGCACCACAACAAAGAGTAGCCCCTGCTTGCCGCAACTAGAGAAAGCTGCGCGCAGCAACGAAGACCCAACACAGCCATAAATAAATAAGTTTCTAAAAAAATTTAATGTTACTGAATTAATTCAGTTTTTAACTTATAATTTATATCAGTCATGGAGTAGAAAGGTCTAGGCCATTATTAAAGATTAATAGGTAGGTAAAAAGATTAGATTCTGCCATGAAACATGGTAAACTAGTGGGTTGGTGGTGGTGGTGGTTATAAGTGTGGGATGCCTGAGTTTGAATTCTGGCTTCTCCCTTACTAGTTGTATGACATTTGGCAAGTTATTTATCATTCTGTACTGTCAATTCTTCATCTGTAAAATAGGGATTATAAAAATTATTAACTTAGAGGGTTTACATGAGAATTGAGATATTGTGTGCAAAGTATTTAAAACAGTGCTCTATATATGTTGGTTATTATTATACAAACCCTGTTTAAATTCGTTACTTTTAAAAGGGAAGAAAAACTTCTTTTAAATACAACACTTTCTAACATTGATGGGACTGGTCTATTTACCCCAGTTACCATTATATTCAAGGCAAATTTTTTGCATCTATAGTAAGAGAACTGGTGCTTATATGATACTACTAAGAATTTGTTTCCCAGTAAATAAAAGCCTTTAGCTTTGAACTGGAGCTGCATAACCATATATTAATGGAGACAACACCACATGGAACTGAGAAAATATGGTATGTACAGCAAATTATGAATGAGTTCTCTAGCAGAACATTTTTCCATTTCCCTATTCTAAATAGGATGAGGAGAAATAATTTTCCCAAGTTGCTAAAATCTTGACATTTTTACTGAAAAGTTCAAGTCATAGCTGTATTGTTTTCTCCGAGTTACCTTTAAAAGTGGAGACAATGTTCATAAGTAAAAAGAATCACTTTATGTAGTATGTGGCATTCTACACACTCAAAAAAATAAAAAAGAAAAAGACAACCTCAAAAGCCCCCAACAACAAAAACCAAAACACAAAAACCCCAAATAACAGTGGAAAAAATCTGCAACGTGAAAACTTGGGTAAAAATAAATATCATATTAAAATCAAATAGGGACTTCCCTGGCAGTCCAGTGGCTAATACTCCGTGCTTCCACTGCCAGGGGCATGGGTTTGAACCCTGGTCAGGGAACCAAGATTCTGCATGCTGCACGGTATGGCCAAAAAAAAAAAATTAAATTAAAATAAAGTAAAATAAAAAAGCAGTGATTAAAAAATTTTTTTATTTATTTTTTGGCTGTGTTGGGTCTTTGTTGCTGCACACCGGCTTTCTTTAGTTGCGGTGAGTGGGGGCTACTCTTCCTTGTGGTGCACAGGCTTCTCATTGCAGTGGCTTCTCTTGTTGCGGAGCATGGGCTCCAGGTGCGCAGGCTTCAGTAGTTGTGGCTCGCAGGCTCTAGAGAGCAGGCTCAGTAGTTGTGGCACACGTGCTTAGTTGCTCCGCGGCATGTGGGATCTTCCCCGATCAGAGATTGAACCCGAGTCTCCTGCATTGGCAGGTGGATTCTTAACCACTGTGCCACCAGGAAAGTCCCAATAAGCAGTGATTTCAAGGCACATGTTCAAGTAATAAGCAAAACTTTAAAATGTTATTTGATTAAAAAGATATTTAGCACAGGGAGCTCAGCTCGGTGCTCTGTGATGACCTAGATGGGTGGCAATGCGCGGGGTAGTGGGAAGGAGGTCCAAGAAGGAGGGGATATATGTATACATATAGCTGATTCACTTTGGTGTACAGCAAGAACTAACACAACATTGTAAAGCAATTATACTCCACTTAAAAAAAAATATTTAGCTTTCAGAAATGCAGTAGTGGTTCTAAATCAAAGGAATGGTATCAATAAAAAGGTGATTGATATATAATATATTTTGGTTCCATATATGATTATTCATTGGTGAGACTAGAATTATTTTTTTAAATTGAAGTACAGTTGATTTACTATGTTGTGTTAATTTCTGCTGTAGAGCGAAGTGATTCAGTTATATACACACACACACACACACAAACACACACACATATATATGTACACATTCTTTTTTATATTCTTTTCCATTATGGTTTATCACAGGATATTGAATATAGTTCCCTGTGCAATACCGTAGGACCTTGTTGTTTACCCATTCTTTATATAATAGTTTGCATCTGCTAACCCCAAACTCCCACTCTGTCCCTCCCCCCGCCCGCCGCAACTCCCTCTTGGCAACCACAGGTCTGTTCTCCATGTCTGTGAGTCTGTTTCTGTTTCATAGGTAAGTTCATTTGTGTTATATTTTAGATTACACATATAAGTGATATCTTATGGTATTTGTCTTTCTCTTTCTGACTTCACTTAGTATGATAATCTCTATTGCATCCATGTTGCTGCAAATGGCATTATTTCATTCTTTTTTATGGCTGAGTAGTATTCCATTGTATATATGAACCAGCAGTCCCCAACCTTTTTGGCACCAGGGACCAGTTTCATGGAAGACAATTTTTCCATGCACTGGGGTGGGGGATGGTTTTGGGATGATTCAATCTTATTACATTTACTGTGCACTTTATTTCTATTATTATTACACTGTAATATATAATGAAATATGTAAATATAATTATACAGCTCACCATAATGCTGACAGGAAGTGGAGCTCCGGCTGTAATGCGAGTGATGGGGAGTGGCTGTAAATACAGATGAAGCTTCTCTCACTCGCCTGCCGCTCATCTCCTGCTGTGCGGCCTGGTTGACAACAGGTTACAGACTAGTACTGGTCCGTGGCCTGGGGGTTGGGGACCCCTGATTTAAACCACATTTTCTTTATCCATTCATCTGTCAATGGAGATTCAGGTTGTTTCCATGTCTTGGCTATTGTGAATAGTGCTGCTGTGATCATAGGGGTGCATGTATCTTTTTGGATTATAGTTTTGTCTAGGTATATGCCCAGGAGTAGGATTGCTGGATCATATGGTAACTCTAGTTTTAGTTTTTTGAGGAACCTCCATACTGTTTTCCATAGCGGCTATACTAATTTACATTCCCACCAACAGTGTAGGAGGGTTCCCTTTTCTCCACACCCTCTCCCACATTTGTTATTTGTAGACTTTTTAGGATGGCCATTCTGACTGGTGTGAGGTGATACTTCATTGTAGTTTTGATTTGCATTTCTCTAATAATTAGTGATGTTGAGCAGCTTTTCATGTGCCTCTTGGCCATCTGTCTTCTTTGGAGAAATGTCTATTTAGGTCTTCTGCCCATTTTTCAGTTTGTTTGTTTTTTTGTTGTTGAGTTACATGAGCTGTTTGTATATTTTAGAAATTAAGCCCTTGTCAGTTGCATCTTTTGCGAATATTTTCTCCCAGTCCATAGGTTGTCTTTTAATTTTGTTTATGGTTTCCTTGGCTGTACAAAAGCTTCTGAGTTTATTTAGATCCTGTTTGTTTATTTTTGCTGTTACTTCTATTGCCTTGGGAGACTGACCTAAGAAAACATTGGCACAATTTATGTCAGAGATTGTTTTGCCTATGTTCTCTTCTAGGAGTTTTATGGTGTCATGTCTCATATTTAATCTTTCAGACATTTTGAATTTATTTTTGTGTATTATGTAAGGGTGTATTCTAGCTTCATTGATTTACATGTGGCTGTCCAATTTTCCCAACACTGATTGCTGAAGAGACAGTCCTTTTCCCACTGTAGGTTCTTGCCTCCTTTGTTGAAGATTAATTGACCATAGGTGTGTGGGTTTATTTCTGGGCTCTCTATTCTGTTCCATTGATCCATATGTCTGTTTTTGTGCCAGTACCATGCTGTTTTGATTATTGTCGCTTTGTAGTATTGTCTGAAGTCTGGGAGGGTTATGCCTCCTGCTTTGTAGAAACTAGAATTCTTAATTTTAGCATTATTAATTCCTTTTGAAAAATGGAACTTCATTTTATTTCAAAACTTGGGTGAAATGGACAATCTCTTCAACAAATGGTGTTGGGAAAGCTGGACAGCTACATGTGAATCAATGAAATTAGAACACTCCTTCACACCATATACAAAAATAAACTCAAAATGGATCAAAGACCTATATATAAGGCATGACACCATAAAACTCCTAGAAGTGAACATAGGCAAAATATTCTTGGACATAAATCATAGCAATATTTTCTTAGATCAGTCTCCCAAGGCAAAAGAAATAAACAAATGGGACCTAATCAAGCATAAAAATTTTTGCATAGCAAAGGAAACCACCAACAAAACAAAAAGACAAATGATGGAATGGGAGAAAATATTTGCAAACAATGCAACTTACAGGGGGTTAACATCCAAATATGCAAAAACTCATACAACTCAATTTCAAAAAACAAACAACCCAAACAAAAAATGGGCAGAAGACCAATAAGGATTAGTATTCAGAATAAATAAAGAGGAAAGAGAAAAAGCATGTAAAATGGGTACAGCATATGAACAGAGATTACACAGAGAAGAACTGAACTTCCAATCAACATTTGAAAAAATATTAAAATCATTGGTAATCAGAGATAGTCAAATGACATACCACTTCACACATATAAAGTCAGCCAAAATTAAAATGACAAACCTCATGATGTATTGATAATCATGTTGAGAAATGGGAACTCTTAAATACTGTTAATGGTGAATATAAAAAATGAGTAATGATAATAATTGGAGTATATTTGTCAAAGAAAAATTGCTTTGGATAAATTAGGCAAGGAAGTCTTTATTCAAGACTATTGCAATAGAGGAGAGAGATTGAACTTAACTCTGCTAAAATTAAAAGTGGGGGGAGTTTTAAGTTCTGTAGTGAGCTAGTGGAAAAAGTTCTGGAGGATGTTAGGGGCAAGGTTGGTCCATCTGATTAGGCATCTGTTTTTGCTAATCTAAATTAGGCTACTACCCTCTCACAGAAACTGGGAAACAGGAGCACTACTTCCTTGAGGATTACATTAAAAAAAAGTATGGCTCCCAGGTCCTTGAGAAAGCATTGCTGGGTTGTAAAACCACAAGAAGCTTTTAAGAAGATTTATATCTCTAAGGGATGACTGGTGGGGAGGAGAAAGAATTTGCAATTACAAGCTTTCTAAAGTTAATACTAAGAAAGGGGAGGTCAGTGGCCTAGAGTGAGGAAGAGACCTGTTTAAAATTCCATCAAGCTGAGGGGAATGTTAAGGCCATTTTGGTCACTTTGAAGAATAATTTGGCAATATCTAGTAAGCTTAAAGATGCATACAATCTAGAACCCAGACATTCCACTTCCAAATATATATACCCTAGGGAAAGTCTTAGACCTATGCATCAGGAGACATGTGCCACATATTTATTCATTGTAACGTTGTTACTAATAGCTGTTGGGGGAAAAGAGAATGAATGAATGAATACGTTATAGAGTATTTATACAATAAAATACCATAGAAAAGTAAAAAATGAATGAACTAAAGCTACACAAATTGACATGAATAATCCTCAAAGTCAATATCAAGGAAAAATACAAGTTCCAGAATGAAATATGTAGAATAATACATTTACACAAAATCCTATATATTTCTGGATAAAATTATGTGTAGGAGTAATACCCATCCACTTGAAGATAGTAGTTAGCTTTGGTGCAGGGAGAAGAGAAGAGAATGGGATTGAGGTGGTTATATAGAAAGCTTCAACCCTCTCTATAGCATTTTATTTATTGAATAAAAATAATCTGAGCAATTATGGCCACATATTTTTATTTTTTTAATATGAAATATTTCCAACTTTCATAATAGAACACAGCCTAATAACTCCCTAAGGTTTTTTTCAGAGTTTTTTAAAAATTGGAGTGTAGTTGATGTACAATATTATGTATCACAGGTGTACAATATAGCAATTCATGATTTTTAAAGGTTATACTCCATTTATAGTTATTATAAAATATTGGCTATATTCCCTGTATTGTAAAATATATCTTTCTAGCTTATTTTATATGTAATAGTTTGTACCTCTTAAATCCCTACCCCTATATTACCCCTCCCCCATTCCCTCTCCCCACTGGTAGCCACTAATTTGTTCTCTATATCTGTGAGTCTGCTTCTTTTTTGTTATATTCACTAGTTTGTCATATTTTTATTTATTTATTTATTTTTTATTTTATTTTTTTTGTGGTACGCGGGCCTCTCACTGTTGTGGCCTCTCCCATTGTGGAGCACAGGCTCCAGACGCGCAGGCTCAACGGCCATGGCTCACGGGCCCAGCCACTCCACAGCATGTGGGATCTTCCCGGATCGGGGCACGAACCCGTGTCCCCTGCATTGGCAGGCAGACTCTCAACCACTGCGCCACCAGGGAAGCCCTTTGTTGTATTTTTAGATTCCACATATAAGTGACATCATACAGTATTTGTCTTTCTGTCTGGCTTTTTTCACTTAGCATAATACCCTCCAAGTCCATCCATGTTATTGCAAATGGCAAAATTTCATTCTTTTTTATGGCTGAGTAATGTTCTATTGTATATACATATGTACTACATCTTCATCCATTCATCTGTTGATGGACACTTAGGTATTTTCCATATCTTGGCAATTGTAAATAATGCTGCTGTGAACATTGGGGTGCATGTATCTTTTTGAATTAGTATTTTTGTTTTTTTTGATATATACCCAGGAGCGGAGTTGCTGGGTCATATACTATTTCCATTTTTAGTTTTTTGAGAAAGCTCCATACTGTTTTCCACAGCAGCTGCAGCAGTGTACATTGCCACCAACATTGTACGAGGTTTCCCTTTTCTCTACATCCTTGCCAACATTTGTTGTTTGTGTTCTTTTTGATGATAGCCATTCTGACAGACGTTAGATGATATCTCATTGTGGTTTTGATTTACGTTTCCCTGGTGATTAGTGGTGTTGAACATCTTTTCATGTGCCTGTTGGCCACCTGCATTTCCTCTTTGAAAAATGTACATTTAGGTCTTCTGCCCATTTTTTAATTAGGTTTTTAATTTTTTGGTATTGAGTTGTATGAACTGTTTATATATGTTTGATATTAATCCCTTATTAAGCATATCATTTGCAAATATTTTATCCCATTCAGTAGGTTGTCTTTTCATTTTGTGGATGGTTTCCTTTGCTGTGCAAAAGCTTTTAAGTTTAATTAGGTCCTATTTGTTTATATTTGCTTTTATTTCCTTTGCTTTAGGAGACAGATCCAAAAAAAATATTGCTACGATTTATGTCAAAGGGTGTTCCGCCTATGTTTTCCTCTAGGAGTTTTATGGTTTCTGGTCTTACATTTAGGTCTTTAATCCATTTTGAGTTTATCTTTGTATATGGTGTTAGAGAGTGTTCTAATTTCATTCTTTTGCATACAACTCCCTAACCTTTTGAAGTTTAAACTTTTTGAAATTTAAATTTCAGTAGCTCTGTAGAAAATATACAGTATTAATTTTTGCATATCTTTTAATATAAATGGTATCATATGTACCTTATTAGTTTCCTATGAGTTCTGTAACAAATTACCACAAATTAAAAAGAAACAAAATTGAGTTATTTGTAGTGAGGTGGATACACCTAGAGTCTGTCATACAGAGTGAAGTAAGTCAGAAAGAGAAAAACAAATACCGTATGCTAATACATATATATGGAATCTAAAAAAAGAAAAAGAAAAGGTTCTGAAGAACCTAGGGGGAGGACAGGAATAAAGACTCAGACGAGGGGCTTCCCTGGTGGCGCAGTGGTTGAGAGTCCACCTGCCGATGCAGGAGGCGTGGGTTTGTGCCCCAGTCCGGGAGGATCCCGCATGCCGCGGAGCGGCTGGGCCCGTGAGCCGTGGCTGCTGGGCCTGCGCATCCGGAGCCTGTGCTCCGCAGTGGGAGAGGCCACGGCAGTGAGAGGCCCGCATACCGCCAAAAACAGAAAAAGAAAAAAGACTCAGACATAGAGAATGGACCTGAGGACACAGGGAGGGGGGAGTGTAAGCTGGGACGAAGTGAGAGAGTGGCATTGACATATATACACTACCAAATGTAAAATAGTTAGCTAGTGGGAAGCAGCCGCATAGCACAGGGAAATCAGCTCCATGCTTTGTGACCACCTAGAGGGGTGGGATAGGGAGGGTGGGAGGGAGATGCAAAAGGGAGGGGATTTGGGGATATATGTATACGTATAGCTGATTCACTTTGTTATACAGCACAAACTAATGCAACATTGTAAAGCAATTATACTCCAATAAAGATGTTTAAAAAAAAACCACAGAAGTTTATTCCCTCTCATATCTGGAGGCCAGAAGTCCAAAAGCAGTATCACTAGGCTGAAAACAAGGTGTCAGCAGGGCTGTGTTCCATCCAAAGGCTCTGAAAGGGAATATGTTCCTTGCTTCTTCCAGCCTCTTCCAGCTTCTTGTGACTGCCAGCATTCCTCAGCTTGTGGCTACATTACTCCGATCTTCAGGGCCAGCACTGTCAAATCTCATTCTGCTCCATTTTCACATTGCCTTTTCCGCTGTGTGTGTGTCTGTGTCAAATCTCCCTCTCCTCTCACTTGTGACTGTCTTTAGAGTCCACCTAGATAATCCAGGATAATCACCCCATCTAAAGATCCTTAATTTAATCTCATCTGTAAAGACTTTTTCCAAATAAGGTAATATTTACAGATTCCAAGGATTAGGACCTGAAATCTTTGGGACCATTATTCATCCTATTACAGTATGTGACATGCAACTTTTTCCTTTTTATTCCATAATACAACTTAGAGATTTTTTTTTCCATATTGGTCAACACAGACCTCTCTTATTCAATGTCATTGCTGTAGAGTATGCTCAAGATGGGTATTTCATTTTGTTTTTCCATTCCTAAAGTGAAGAGCAATGTTTTTATTTTTCTGTTTTATAGACATGCGATAATGATGGTGAAGCGGCTAGAGTGATGTAACTGATAGATAACCATTGTTACATTTCAGGGGTAAGGGATAAGAACTATATTTGGGTTACTGGTGAAACGGAATTTAGATCTAACTATATTATTTCAATTTTTCTTAATAAAGAAATGCAATAGATATTATTTGCTTAAATAAAAAAATAATAAAATAATTAAATGTAGCTGGGTTTTGACACTATTCCTCATTTGAACTTTTAAGACCAACGTCTATGGCCTATCCATTACTCTGAACTCTTAAACTGAGTCATTTTTTTTGTTTTGCCGAAAGGTCAAAGTCAAAAAAACATAACAAAGGAAATCATTATAATGAATATCTTACCTGATTTCTGAAATTATTACCAAGCACGGTGGTCCCAGATCTGGCAGAGTGCAACTTACACTGAGCTCACTGCATTCCATCCATAATAATAGAACATTATACAATTCTCTTGTTAAATTTTGATGCTGCTGAGACCAGTCTCTTAAATTATGATTTTGATGCTACTGAGACCAATCTCTGAAATTGTACTATAGGAATAATAGCAGAAATGTGAGGAATGATTGACTGCTTTGAGAGGAACTATTTAAATGAAATGTAATTTAGCAAAGACTGGTATTTTTGCCCAAAGTGTTAAATTCATAATAATCACTTTAAACTTTATGGTAGTATTAATATTATCTACTTATATCTACTTTTCATCAAACTAGATTATAAATAACCCAGGTGAAAAATCTAAGATTAAGTCATTTGCTTACTTAAACTAGATATATAAGTTTTAAATAAATGAGTGAACAAGTAGAGAAAATTAGCATCAAGGATCTCTAAGATGCTAACACTGTCTGAAGCTGTGCTCATACTGATTATTCATTATCCACAGAAGAGCTTTCCTAGCAAGAAACCCTCACAGCAAAAACTTCCTTTCTCAATAATACTGTTTGACAGTAGACAAGCAGGAAATGTTTAGAACTGGAGAGCAGACTTACAAATAATCAGTACAAATAATTCGAGATCACATAAATACATTGTTTTTTTTTTAACACCGTTATTGGGGTGTAATTGCTTTACAATGGTGTGTTAGTTTCTGCTTTATAACAAAGTGAATCTGTTATACATATACATATGTTACCATATTTTTTCCCTCTTGCATCTCCCTCCCTCCCACCCTCCCTATCCCACCCCTCCAGGCGGTCACAAAGCACTGATATTCCTGTGCTATGCGGCTGCTTCCCACTAGCTACCTTACGTTTGGTAGTGTATATATGTCCATGTCTCTCTCTCGCTTTGTCACAGCTCACCCTTCCACCTCCCCATATCCTCAAGTCCATTCTCTAGTAGGTCTGTGTCTTTATTCCTGTCTTACCCCTAGGCTCTTCATGACTTTTTGTTTTCTTAAATTCCATATATATGTGTTAGCATACGGTATTTGTCTTTCTCTTTCTGAATTACTTCACTCTGTATGACAGACTCTAGGTCTATCCACCTCATTACAAATAGCTCAATTTCGTTTCTTTTTATGGCTGAGTAATATTCCATTGTATATATGTGCCACATCTTCTTTATCCATTCATCCGATGATGGGCACTTAGGTTGTTTCCATCTCCGGGCTATAGTAAATAGAGCTGCAATGAACATTTTCGTACATGACTCTTTTTTTTTTTTTTTTTGCTGTACGTGGGCCTCTCACTGTTGTGGCCTCTCCCGTTGCAGAGCACAGGGTCCAGACGTGCAGGCTCAGCAGCCATGGCTCATGGGCCCAGCAGCTCTGCGGCATGTGGGATCTTCCCGGACCGGGGCACGAACCTGTGTCCCCTGCATCGGCAGGCGGACTCTCAACCACTGCGCCACCGGGGAAGCCCTGGATTCCTTTTATTTCCTTTTCTTCTCTGATTGCTGTGGCTAAAACTTTCAAAACTATGTTGAATAAGAGTGGTGAGAGTGGGCAACATTGTCTTGTTCCTGATCTTACTGGAAATGCTTTCAGTTTTTCACCATTGAGGATGATGTTGCCTGTGGGCTTGTCATATATGACCTTTATTATGTTGAGGAAAGTTCCCTCTATGCCTACTTTCTGCAGGGTTTTTATCATAAATGGGTGTTGAATTTTGTCAAAAGCTTTCTCTGCATCTATTGAGATGATCATATGGTTTTTCTCCTTCAATTTGTTAATATGGTTTATCAAATTGATTGATTTGTGTATGTTGAAGAATCCTTGCCTTCCTTGGATAAACTCCACTTGATCATGGTATGATCCTTTTAATGTGCTGTTGGATTCTGTTTGCTAGTATTTTGTTGAGGATTTTTGCATCTATGTTCATCAGTAATATTGGCGTGTTGTTTTCTTTCTTTGTGACATCTTTGGTTTTGGTATCAAGGTGATGGTGGCCTTGTAGGATGAATTTGGGAGTGTTCTTCCCTCTGCTCTGTTTTGGAAGAGTTTGAGAAGGATAGGTATTAGCTCTTCTCTAAATGTTTGATAGAATTCGTCTGTGAAGCCATCTGGTCGTGGGCTTTTGTTTGTTGGAAGATTTTAAATCACAATTTCAATTTCAGTGCTTGTGATTGGTCTGTTCATATTTTCTATTTCTTCTTGATTCTGTCTTGGCAGGTTGTGCATTTCTAAGAATTTGTCCATTTCTTCCAGGTTGTGCATTTTATTGGCATAGAGTTCCTTGTAGTAATCTCTCATGATCTTTTGTATTTCTGCAGTGTCAGTTGTTACTTCTCCTTTATCATTTCTAATTCTATTGATTTGAGTCTTCTCCCTTTTTTTCTTGATGAGTTTGGCTAATGGTTTATCTCTTTTATTTATCTTCTCAAAGAACCAGCTTTTAGTTTTATTGATCTTTGCTATTGTTTCCTTCATTTCTTTTTCAATTGTTTCTGATCTGATCTTTATGATTTCTTTCCTTCTGCTAACTTTGGGATTTTTCTGTTCTTCTTTCTCTAAGTGCTTTAGCTGCAAGGTTAGGTTGTTTATTCGAGATGTTTCCTGTTTCTTAAGGGAGAATTGTATTGCTATAAACTTCCCTCTTAGAACTGCTTTTGCTGCATCCCATAGGTTTTGGGTCGTTGTGTCTCCATTGTCATTTGTTTCTAGGTATTTTTTATTTCCTCTTTGATTTCTTCAGTGATCATTTCATTATTAAGTGTTGTTTAGCCTCCATGTGTTTGTATTTTTTACATATCTTTTCCTGTAATTGATATCTAGTCTCATAGCATTGTGGTCGGAAAAGATACTTGATACAATTTCAGTTTTCTTAAATTTGCCAAGGCTTGATTTGTGACCCAAGATATGATCTATCCTGGAGAATGTTCCATGAGCACTTGAGAAAAATGTGTATTCTGTTGTTTTTGGATGGAGTGTCCTATAAATATCAATTAAGTCCATCTTGTTTAATGTATCATTTAAAGCTTGTGTTTCCTTATTTATTTTCATTTTGGATGATCTGTCCATTGGTGAAAGTGGGATGTTAAAGTCCCCTACTATGAATGTGTTACTGTCGATTTCCCCTTTTATGGCTGTTAGTGTTTGCCTTATGTATTGAGGTGCTCCTATGTTGGGTGCATAAATATTTACAATTGTTATATCTTCTTCTTGGATCGATCCCTTGATCATTATGTAGTGTCCTTCTTTGTCCCTTCTGATAGTCTTTATTTTAAAGTCTACTTTGCCTGATATGAGAATTGCTACTCCAGCTTTCTTTTGGTTTCCATTTGCATGGAATATCTTTTTCCATCCCCTTACTTTCAGTCTGTATGTGTCTCTAGGTCTGAAGTGGGTCTCTTGTAGACAGCATATATATGGGTCTTGTTTTTGTATCCATTCAGCCAATCTGTGTCTTTTGGTGGGAGCATTTAGTCCATTTACATTTAAGGTAATTATCGATATATAAGTTCCTATTCCCATTTTGTAAATTGTTTTGGTCCGTTATTGTAGGTCTTTTCCTTCTCTTGTGTTTCTTGCCTAGAGAAGTTCCTTTAGCGTTTGTTGTAAAGCTGGATTGGTGGTGCTGAACTCTCTCAGCTTTTGCTTGTCTGTAAAGGTTTTAATTTCTCCATCAAATCTGAATGAGATCCTTGCTGGGTAGAGTAATCTTGGTTGCAGGTTTTTCTCCTTCATCACTTTAAATATGTCCTGCCACTCCCTTGTGGCTTGCAGAGTTTCTGCTGAAATATCAGCTTTTAACCTTATGGGGATTCCCTTGTGTGTTATTTGTTGTTTTTCCCTTGCTGCTTTTAATATGCTTTCTTTGTATTTAATTTTTGACAGTTTGATTAATATGTGTCTTCGCATATTTCTCCTTGGATTTAGCCTGTAGGGGACTCTCTGTGCTTCCTGGACTTGATTAACTATTTCCTTTCCCATATTAGGGAAGTTTTCAACTATAATCTCTTCAAATATTTTCTCAGTCCCTTTCTTTTTCTCTTCGTCTTCTGGAACCCCTATATTTCGAATGTTGTTGCGTTTAATGTTGTCCCAGAGGTCTCTGAGACTGTCCTCAGTTCTTTTATTCTTTTTTCTTTATTCTGCTCTGCAGTCGTTATTTCCACTATTTTATCTTCCAGGTCACTTATCTGTTCTTCTGCCTCAGTTATTCTGCTATTGATCCCATCTAGAGTATTTTTCATTTCATTTATTGTGTTGTTCATCATTGCTTGTTTCATCTTTATTTCTTCTAGGTCCTTGTTAAATGTTTCTTGCATTTTGTGTATTCTATTTCCAAGATTTTGGATCATCTTTACTATAGTTATTCTGAATTCTTTTTCAGGTAGACTGCCTATTTCCTCTTCATTTCTTAGGTCTGGTGGGTTTTTATCTTGCTCCTTCATCTGCAGTGTGTTTTTCTGTCTTCTCATTTTGCTTATCTTACTGTGTTTGGGGTCTCCATTTTGCAGGCTGCAGGTTTGTAGTTCCCATTGTTCTTGGTGTCTGTCCCCAGTGGCTAAGGTTGTTTTGTGGGTTGTGTAGGCTTCCTGGTGGAGGGGACTAGTGCCTGTGTTCTGGTGGATGAGGGGATCTTGTCTTTCTGGTGGCCAGGTCCACGTCTGGTGGTGTGTTTTGGGGTGTCTGTGGACTTATTATGATTTTAGGCGGACTCTCTCCTAATGGGTGGGGTTGTGTTCCTGTCTTGCTAGTTGTTTGGCATAGGATGTCCAGCACTGCAGCTTGCTGGTCGTTGAGTGAAGCTGGGTGCTGGTGTTGAGATGGAGATCTCTGGGAGATTTTCGCCATTTGATATTACGTGGAGCTGGGAGGTCTCTTGTGGACCAGTGTCCTGAAGTTGGCTCTCCCACCTCAGAGGCGCAGCGCTGACTCCTGGCTGCAGCACCAAGTGCCTTTCATCAACATGACTCAAAATAAAAGGGAGAAAAAGTAGAGAGAAAGAATTAGTAGAAGTAGGAAAAAAGAAAGAAAGAAAGGGAAGGAAGGAAGGAAGAAAGAAAGAAATAAAGTAAAATACAATAAAGTAATACATAGCAAAGTTATTAAATTAAAAAATAATTATTAAGAAAAAATTAAAAAAAGAAAACGGACAGATAGAACCTTAGTACCAATGGTGGAAGCAAAGCTATACAGACAAAATCTCACACAGAAGCATACACATACACACTCACAAAAAGAGGAAAAGGGGAAAAAATCATAAATCTTGCTCTCAAAGTCCACCTCCTCAGTTTGGGTAATTCGTTGTCTATTCATGTATTCCACAGATGCAGGGTACATCAAGTTGATTGTGGAGGCTTAATCCGCTGTTTCTGAGGCTGCTGGGAGAGATTTCCCTTTCTCTTCTTTGTTCTCACAGCTCCCAGGGGCTCAGCTTTGGATTTGGCCCCGCCTCTGCTTGTAGGTCGGCAGAGGGCGTCTGTTTTTGGCTCAGACAGGACGGTGTTAAAGGAGCCACTGATTCGGGGGCTCTGGCTCACTCAGGCTGGGGGGAGGGAGGGGCACGGAGTGCGGGGTGAGCATGCAGTGGCAGAGGCCGGCGTGACGATGCACCAGCCTGAGGCTCGCCGTGCGTTCTCCCGGGGAAGTTGTCCCTGGATCCCGGGAACCTGGCAGTGGCGGGCTGCACAGGCTCCCCGGAAGAGGGGTGTGGATAGTGACCTGTGCTCGCCCACAAGCTTCTTGGTGGCAGCAGCAGCAGCCTTAGTGTCTACTGCCCGTCTCTGGGGTCCGCGCTTTTATCCGTGGCTCGCGCCTGTTTCTGGAGCTCCTTTAAGCATTGTTCTTAATCCCCTCTCCTTGCGCACCAGGAAACAAAGATGGAAGAAAAAGTCTCTTGCCTCTTCGGCAGCTCCAGACCTTTTCCCGGACTCCCTCCCCGCTAGCCGTGGTGTACTAACCCCTTCAGGCTGTGTTCACGCCGCCAACCCCAGTCCTCTCGCTGCGCTCCGACCAAAGCCCAAGCCTCAACCCCCAGCCCCGCCTGCCCCGGCGGGTGATCAGACAAGCCTCTTGGGCTGGTGAGTGCCGGTCGGCACCGATCCACTGTGCTGGAATCTCCCCACTTTGCCCTTCGCACGCCTGTTGCAGCGCTCTCCTCCACGGCTCCGAATCTCCCCCCCTCCGCCACCCACAGTTTCTGCCCGCAAAGGGGCTTCCTAGTGTGTGGAAACCTTTCCTCCTTTACAGCTCCCTCCCACTGGTGCAGGTCCCGTCCCTATTCTTTTGCCTCTGTTTTTTCTGTTTTTCTTTTGCCCTACCCAGGTACATGGGGAGTTTCTTGCCTTTTGCGAGGTCTGAGGTCTTCTGCCAGCATTCAGTAGGTGTTCTGTAGTTGTTCCACGTGTAGATGTATTTCTGGTGTATCTGTGGGGAGGAGGGTGATCTCCGCATCTTACTCTTCCACGATCTTCCCCTCATCTCTCAATACATTGTATTTTATATACACTAATAATTAACTCTCAGGAAGAGAAATTAAGGAAACAATCCAACTTACAATTGCATCAAAAAGAATAAGATACCTGGGAATAAATTTTACCAAAGATGTGAAAGATCTGTATGCTTAAAACTACAAGACATTAATGAAATAAATTGAAGAAGACACAAATAAATGGAAAGATTTTTCCATGCTCATGTTTTGCAAGAGTTAATATTGTTAAAAAGTCCATGCTACTGCGGCTTCCCTGGTGGCGCAGTGGTTGAGAGTCCACCTGCCGATGCAGGGGACACGGGTTCGTGCCCCGGTCCGGGAAGATCCCACATGCTGCGGAGCGGCTGGGCCCATGAGCCATGGCCGCTGAGCCTGCATGTCCAGAGCCTGTGCTCTGCAACAGGAGAGACCACAGCGCTGAGAGGCCCACGTACCACACACACACAAAAAAGTCCATACTACTCAAAGTAAGCTACAGATTCAATGTAATTTCTATAAAAATTCCAGTGGAATTTTTTTACAAAAATAGAGCAAATAATCTTAAAATTTATATGGAACCACAAAAGACCCCAAACAGCCAAAGCAATCTTGAAAAAGAAGAGCAAAGCTGGAGGCATCATGCTCCCTGATTTTTAACTATATAACAAAGCTAAGTAATCAAAACAGTATAGTATTGGCATAAAAACAGGGACACAGCTCAATGGAACAGAATACAGAGCCCAGAAATAAACCTCACACATGTGGTAAATTAATTTACAACAGAGGAGCCAAGACTATACAATGGAGAAGGGACCTTCTCTTCAGTTAATGGTGTTGGGAAAATTGGACAGCCACATGCAAAAAGAATATAATTCTACTGTTACCTTATACCATACACAAAAATTTACTCAAAATGGATTAAAGACTTGAAAGTAAAACCTGAAACCATAAAACTCCGAGAAAAAAACATAGGCAGCAAACTCCTTGACACAGGTCTTGGTGATGATTTTTTTAATCTCATGCCAAAAGTAAAAGCAACAAAAGCAAAAATATGCAAGTGGGACTACATCAAACTAAAAAGCACAGGAAAGGAAACCATCAGCAAAATGAAAAGGCAATCTGCTGAATGGGAGAAAATATTTGCAAACTGTATATCTGACAAGAGGTTGAAATCCAAAATATATAAAGAACATCTATAACTCAAAAGCAAACAAAACAAAACAAAAGACCCCAAATAGATTAAAAAATTGGCAGAGGATCTCAATAAACATTTTTCCAAAGAAGACATACAGATGAACAACAGATACATGAAAAGGTGTTCAGCATCACTAATCACCAGGAAAATGCAAGTAAAAACCACAATGAGATATCATCTCTTACCTGTTAGAATGTTTATTATCAAAAAGACAAGATGTAGTTTTTTTTATTATTAGTTTTTATTGGAGTATAGTTGCTTTTCAATGTTGTCTTAGTTTCTGCTGTACAGCAAAGTGAATCAGCTATATGTGTATATATATCTCTTCTTTTTGGATTTCCTTCCCATTTAGGTCACCACAGAGTACTGAGTAAAGTTCCCTGTGCTATCCAGTAGGTTCTCATTAGTTATCTGGTTTAAACATAGTAGTGTATATTAAAAAATCTACAAGTTTTATTTTAAAAATAAAAAAATAAATTAGACTCTTTATTCCTGGCCCCCTGTGGACCCACTCTACCACTCTCTACTTCATCAACTAGTTTTATTTTCTTCATATGATTTATCATTATGTGAGATTATTTATTTATTATAATGTTTGCTTTTTGTTGTCTGTGACTTGCGTCAGATTATAAATTGTGGGAGTAGTGAATAAACTGGTTTACCACTGAGGGGAAAAAACACAAGAAATAACAAGTGTTGATGAGGAATGTGGAGGAAAGGGGAATTCTTGGTACTGTTGTTGGGAATGTAAATTGGTGCAGCCACTATGAAAAACAGTATGGAGGTTCCTCAAAAATTAAAAATAGGACTACCACACAATCCCAGCAATTCCACTTCTGAGTATTTATCTGAAGAAAACAAAAGCACTAACTCAAAAAGATACATGCACTCAAATCACTGCCTTGTTGTTTACAATAGCCAAGATATGGAAACAATTTATGTGTCCATCCATGGATGAATGGATAAAAAAATTGTGGTATGTGTACACAATGGAATATTACACAGTCATAAAAAAGAATGAAATCTTGCGACCTGTGACAACATGGGTAGACTTCAAAGGCATTATACTAGGTGAAATAAGTCAGACAGAGAAAGGCAAATACCATATGATCTTTCTTATATGTGGACTCTTAAAAAATAAATAAACAAAAAATTTAAATGCTGTGTGAATTAGTGATACAATAGATGAGGTTCCAGTTAACATAAGAAGGAAAATATATTTGAAGAGATTATGGATTTTCGCACTCTACTTATTCTAGACTTCCTACCACAGGGAATCTTTTCTTGTTCCTATCCAGAAAAATACACAAGGCAGGGTTATTTTAATTTGAATTTATTATTATTATGTGGGGTTATTTTCCTCTATGATATCAAGAATATGCCATGAAATTAATTTCATTCTTTTTTTAAAATGAGATGAAGCTTCAGTTCTTTACCAAGATTCTTCAAATGATTCATTCCACTCAAGAATATTTATTGAGCACTCACTTTGTTCAAGGTAAAAAGACTGGTGACATAAGAGAGGACAGAGTAGAAGACATTGTTACTACTTATAAGACTTTATAGACTAGTTGTGCAGAGGATATGATGCCAACTGGTGATATGGCTGGCTGTGGTCTAGAGTCCCCAGGAGAGGCAGAACAGGGAGTTTGATAAAGCAAGAGCATCTAACAGATATTCTCATCTTTCAAAGCAACATTTTAAGATGAGTAAGTTGTTAAGTATGTGGGAAAGAGCAAGATTGTGTCTTTGGGAAATAAATGTCTGTTGTTAGGTGGTTAGGAGTACGTAGGAACTCTGAGTAGAGGTCCTTGCTTGCACACCCTAAATTCTGGAGAATTACCAAAGGCAAGAGAAGCCAGGTGGGTTAGGATAAGAGGCAGTAGTCCCCAAAGTTATATTTTCTGATTCTAGGGCAATAACTGCTTCTGTCTGTTGGATTTACATTCTTTTCTCTGAGAGGGTGGAAAAGATTTCAGTTTACATCTATCCTTAGGGAGAGGAGGACTTGTAGAGATCTTAATTAATATAGTATTTGGGAATTTTAAACTGTTACCGTAGTTACACTCATCATATAACAAGTCTGCAAACTCTGGATTAGAAAACTTGCTTCTTCTGAGAGCTGCTATCTTTAGGCAGAATTTTTAAAAAGTACATTAATTTAGTGCTTAATTTTCAGAAAGAACTAGAAAATATTTCAATAATACACTCTGTTCGATTCTAGTTGCTCCTGGCTATGCCACTCACAGATACAGAGGAGAACAACAATCCTTCAAACATTTCTGGCTCTATTCCCATCACTCTCACTTACTGATTTAGGGCTTCCAGCTTTCTAAAAGTTCACCTCTGAGTAGGGTGACTATCATGGGTAATGGGAAATATCTAAGTTTATGCTTGTTATACTGGTGTCTTGTTTAGAATTTGTCCTGGATTTCTTATTTTTTTAAACAAAGTATTGTTACTACTTGCTTAGATACAGCTTTATGGATTTGGTAGACACCCCCTTTGTATGTCTATTCTGCCTTGGTCTCTTCTAGTGTTGTGTGAAATCCACATGCAGTGAATAGGGTTCTCACTTTTTTTTTTTTAAGAAGATGTTGGGGGTAGGAGTTTATTAATTAATTTATTTTTGCTGTGTTCGGTCTTCGTTTCTGTGCTAGGGCTTTCTCTAGTTGTGGCAAGCGGGGGCCACTCTTCATCGCGGTGTGTGGGCCTCTCACTATCGTGGCCTCTCTTGTTGCGGAGCACAGGCTCCAGATGCGCAGGCTCAGTAGTTGTGGCTCACTGGCCTAGTTGCTCCGCGGCATGTGGGCTCTCCCAGACAAGGGCTCAAACCCATGTCCCCTGCATTAGCAGACAGATTCTCAACCACTGCGCCACCAGGGAAGCCCGGTTCTCACTTTAATACACGTTTACATCTGGAATTATGACCAGTGACAACTCATATCTCTTTTACAACCCTTTCCAGACTCAATGTAACTAACAAGGACAGCATCCAGAGCTGATAAAACCAAGTATATGTGGACAGGAGTGCCTATTTTCTTCTTGGGTTGGTGGTGGGAAAAATATTTGGTGCTGCTGGCCACTTGATTGTCATCCTGATCCCTCCTTGCCTGTACAGTTTGTTTTTTTTCCCAAACAGGAAGACTCCAAAATTTATGCTATGTAAGCAAGGAAGAAACTGAACAAACTACATCACAGATCAAATGGTGTACATTATTTAATTCTGAAATTCTATAATTAAACTTTGGAGTCAACTTACAGGAAGAATATTTTGATGGAACTATGATTTTTAATTGACTAAATGTATATTCTTTATGGAATGAATTTTGCTGCATACATTTCTGATGTAATGTTCAAAAGAATAATAGAGAAAAGCTTTTTCTTGTAAAATATTTTTATGAGAAAAAGCGTCTGGAGGCAAAAAGACAGTAGAAATAGTTGGGGCAAGATATTTAAACACTGAAATTTCAACAGAAAAATTAGAATTGAGAATATTCTCTATCTAGGAGAATTTTTTTCTCTGAGTCTTCTAGGTATGTCAACATCTGTCTAGAGAATATCTTCCTAATTAATATATTATTGTCTACAGAAAAGAATCAATTTTAAGTCTAACAGTTTCAGGTTTTCTAATTATAAAATTCAATTTTAAGAGGATTACATACAATTTTACGTAATAAAACATAATAGGACCATTCTGAAAACATATATTCTTCCAAATAAAATATACCATTGACATGGTATAATAAATAGATACAGGGGCTTCCCTGGTGGCGCAGTGGTTAAGAATCCGCCTGCCAATGCAGGGGACATGGTTTCGAGCCCTGGTCTGGGAAGATCCCACATGCCGCGGAGCAACTAAGCCCGTGTGCCACTACTGAGCCTGCGCTGTAGAGCCTGTGAGCCACAAATACTGAGCCTGAGTGCCACAAATACTGAGCCTGAGTGCCGCAACTACTCAAGCCCGTGCGCCTAGAGCCTGTGCTCCGCAACAAGAGAAGCCACCGCAATGAGAAGCCTGCGCACCAGAGCGAAGAGTAGCCCCCTCTTCCCGCAACTAGAGAAAGCCTGTGCGCAGCAACGAAGACCCAGGGCAGCCAAAAATAAATAAATAAATATAAAAAATAAATAAATAAATAGATACAGCTAAAAAGATTGTGAATATATTCAAAGAATGATTGTTCTGCTTACATTATTTTTAATGTTCAGATAATAATTATAAAGAAGTACTTTTACTTTGCTTTAATGTACCTGGATAAATGTTATTTTATTTTCTAAGAAAAATTTTCTTTTTGAAAATAGTTTTTTAATAGAACTATTTTATAAGAACAACACTATGACAAAGCCAATTTATTAGTCAATAAACAAAAGTTTAAAATGATGTGATTTTGGTTATTTTTAACAGTCCCTTTCACTCTCAGTTGTGTCCCTGTTTGGATGATAAATACCCTTCCTCCAAGCATATTTAGGATTTCCCTGGTCATGTCTTATAAACACTGCTATAAGTCGATATTCCCAGGGTCCTGCTAAAACTCTGCATTTTCTGCCAGAGCCCACCACTATTCCATGAGGTGTGTGTCTCTGCCAGGTGCTACTGTCGCCTGGTAGAAACCATGGTGTCATGGCATTGGGCAGGCAGTGGTGTCCTGTAGCACAGACTGGTATGCTGCTTGCTGATGCAGATGCAGCACCACAGTGCTGGTCAAGCAATCCCTGATGGTTCCTTGACTTTGACTGGACCAAAGCTGACCTTCAGATCAGAGGAGAAGTGGGAGAGACATGTTATCTCCCCTTTGTCTTATGCTCTCTTAGAGGGTTTTAAAGCAGTGTGGTTCTATGATTTGTAGTGTTTTTAGTGAATTTGTGTTTTAAGTTTTGCTTGGTGTCTGTTTCTATGGCGTGTCTAAGGACTTTGTTGGGGACAAAGGACACTACAGTGTACCCACAATCACTGCTTCCCTCTGGCACTTAGAGTCAATCTTCCTTTCAATTAGTTCCCTCCTAGGTACCCTGCAAATAGACGCTTGTCAGGCCAGCCCCCAAGTTTACCAGACGTTTCCAGATATGTGTCAGATTCAGCAGAGGAATAACTTGTGTTGTTTCCTAAGAGGCTCTTAGCTCCCTTGCAAATAGGCTTCTCTCAAATCTGTCTTAACAACTAAAGTCTGAATTCCCACAGTGGGCACAGCCTAAACTCAAGTTGAGAGTTCCATTATATAAAGACTTTAACAAGTAACAAAATGTTTAGATCAGCTGTTTAACTTGAGGGCATTCAACAAGTATCTATCAGGTGTCTACAATGGGACAGGCATAATATTAGCCAGATATACAAAGATATCTAAGTTACAGTCTTCATCTTCAAGTAATCCAGTCTAACAGACAGATGCATATTAATGGGTAATTATAATACATTGTGGTAAGTTATGTAATAGCAGGATATGTGAAGCACAGTGATAACATTATAACACATATGCACAAAGGAAAAGAGGTATGAAAGAGGAAACTATGACTTCAGATTTCTGGAGTGTTGAGGTATGTTTATGGTGGAGAGGAGGGGGTGAATGTAATGGTGTGGAATGCAGGTTGAAAGGTGGACATGGGTCAAATACAAATACTGTATTCCATGCTAAAGAACTTCACAATTTAGAATGTCTGGAAGATTTAAAACATATTAAGGAAGTAACTCAGACAGAGAAAGACAGATATCATGATATTACTTATATGTGGAATCTAAGAAAATGATATAAATGAACTTATTTATAAAACAGAAATAGACTCACAGACATAGAAAACAAACTTATGGTTACCAAGGGGATAGCGATGGCAGGGAGGGAGGAGAGATAAATTAAGAGTTTGGGATTAACATATACACACTACTATATATAACATAGATAAACAACAAGGTCCTACTGTATAGCACAGGGAACTATATTCAATATCTTGTAATAACCTATAATGAAAAAGAATCTGAAAAAACTAATCTATCATTTATCATCTATCTATTTATCTATCATCTATCTATCAACTATCTATCTATCTATCTCTCTATCTAATCACTTGCTGTACACCTGAAACTAACACAACGTTGTAAATTAACTATACTTCAATTAAAAAAATGGTTTAAAAAAAACATGACAGAGACTTGATCTTACATGTGTTTTAGAGAAATGACTCCTGTTGGAGGGGGTGGATATGGATTAGATTGCACATGTTACCCCACAGAATGGACACAGAATGATGGAGTATTGCAGTCGTCTAGGCAAGAGTTGATGAATAAGCACAATGGGAATGGAGAGGATACTTCGGGAGGATGTTTGCATTATTTAGAAGGCAGAATAAATAGGACTCACTGAATAGATCTGGACGTTGTATGTGAGAGAGGTGGGAGTCTATGCAGAATCCTGGATTTCTGATCTGGATTTCTATATGGTGACATACTTAAAACTACTTGAAACAGGAATGCAGGATAAGAGAAGTTTCAGGGAGGAGAAATAATGCATTCTCGGTTATAAATGACTAGTTAAAGAATAGGGCAAGAATGGAAAAAGGAGATGAAAATGCAGGGAAAGAAAACAGAAGAGACAGGAAAAATAAATGTTGACAGAGACAGGCAGAGACAGAAAAATGATGTAAGAGAAAGTCATAAAAAGATTCAGAGTGAGACTGGTGGTCCAGTGGTAAAGAATCCGCCTTCTAATTCAGGAGATGCAGGTTTGATCCCTGGTTGGGGAACTAAGATCCCACATGCTGTGGGGCAACTAAGCCCGAATGCCACAACTACTGAGCTCATGCGCCTCAACGAGAGAGCCTGCATGCTGCAAACTAGAGCCCATGCACCCTGAAACCCACGCCCCACAACTAGAGAGAGAGGGAGAAAAAAAACCCTGCATGCCGCAACTAGAGAGAAGCCCAAGCGCCACAATGAAGAGACTGCGCACCACAACGAAAGATCCCACATGCCTCAACAAAGATCCTGCATGCTGCTACTAAGACCCGATGATTCAGAGTGACACCTATCTTTTAAAAAGATTCAGAATGACACCTAGATTTGTATTTGAGAAGTAATTTCATTATCAGTTCTTGGTAATATGGCTGTTTTAATATTGCTACTATAGGAATTGCTGTTGTTTTTTTATTCATGATTAAAGGTTGAATAAGATAAAGATTTAGTCTCTGAATTGGAGAAAAGTGATGAATGGTATGGAAAAGGGAGAGAAAAGTAAACAGAGACCAAGCTTGGTTACTCTGCAGTAAAACCTGTGTTTATCAATGATGTCAGCTCTTGCAAAGGAATTTGTATCTTTAAGATTAGTATTTTAGAAAAGCCAATTTAATTTTTCACTGGACTCATGTTCAGTTAAGGTATTGGAAACTGAAGAGCTAGAAAGATGGGATACATCTTATGGCTGTTTTTTTAGTTTCTTTCATGGACTGGATAGGTAGCCATCTCTTCTTGGAAAGACACAAATAACACATAGAATCATAGAAGATTGGAAAGAATTCACATAGATTGGTTTCCAAACACTGCTTCCATTATTGCTTCCACATAAAAATAATCGCTAAAGCTTGCCTGGCCAAGTGTTCTCACATTCACAGAACTGTTTTGGTGGGATGGTAAGATTGATTTTGGAGTGAATATAACACTTCTAAATAAACAAACCAAGAGATATTTACAAAGAACTGGGTCTTCTTCTGTTCAGGGAATACACGCCCTGTCAAAACTATGAACCTTACTACAGTCAACATTTTAAAACTGTTAAAGAAAAATAAAAATTGTTCTGATTTTTGCCTCAGCAGGTCACTATGCACCAGAAGTATTCTCTCTGAATTTTGCTCTGAAATCACCAAGGGCAGGTATATTTTGAAATATGATTTGTATTAGAATATCCAGTCAATTGGATGCAATTGATTTTCAGTTCCTGAAACTGTGACTTCAAATTTAATCAATGCAGAGTAGAGGATCAGTAATTAAACAGTAATGATTTTTTCAAGTGGAGGTAGTTAATATTATTCTAAATTGCTTTGCTGTGAGTGGGTTCGGGCCCTTAATGATTTTGTAAATGATTTTGGGAACAAAACCAAGCTTTCAATTACATTACTATTTCAGGCCTTATTATATAGAGTTTAAACAAAGGTATACAAACCTGTCACAGAAAAGGTATGTGACAACCTGAGAAGTACTTTACTAACTTGTGAGATAGCCTCTTGAGAAAAAGAAGGATCCAATGATTGTTTTAATCATTCACCTGCCAACTCATATGAGATATGCATGAAAAGCAAACAGTTGTCCTGGGCAGAAGAACAAAAACAGACAAGAAATGAGCAAGTCTTAACCAGATTGCTCTTCAACATAGCAGGTACTGTAGATTCTTATTCTAGCAGTTTGGAAACACTAGGAGACCATATCCATAGTTATAGTCAACAGAAGGTGGGGATTACTTTCTTCATTTTGTGGTAATCTTGGGATGTTGGCCTAAAACATGTAGGCTGTGATGCTATGAGGGAGACTTAGTGGTTCAATGGTGCTCAGATTGCTTTGGAGGGAAGACTGGATTAATCTGTTAGTGACACACTGATCCATATGCTCTCCGAACCTTACGTGGAGAAAAGTTAAATGACAAAATGTAAGCAATTCAGCATGATTGAACTCTGCTGATCACAAAGATTGATGTGGTGAATAATGGGTAAATTAGTGAGAGGGTTGGTTTCAGTATCCCAAACAAGAGTCTCTCTAGGGGTCTGTACCATTTCAGCCTGACCACCTACAAGAAAAGGATGGGGTACAGTGGTGATAGTTCAGATAGAACTTAATAGTTCAGGCCATGCATTACACGCAACTAGTGCAGAACTAGTTGTAGCCAGTTGAAATTTGGTGTGAAACATGGAGTATCATGAGCTACTTATTTACTACAATCAAACGGTTCTTTCTCTTGCATGGTGCTGTAAAATCAATATGGATTTAAAATTTTTACTGAGTTTGTAATGTAATTGAGTGCATAGGCAACGCCTAAATACATCTAGAGGATTTTATAGAAAATCCCAGACGTTAAATAATTTCACACACAAATATTTAAATGTTTCTCTAACATGAGACCTTAAAAAAACATAAATAATGTTAACATACCCAACATATTTAACATTTATTTCTCAATATCATCTAACACCTAGTCCATGTTCTATTTTCCCTCATTGTCTCAAAAGTATCTTTTTGCACTTTGTTGGAATCAGGATCTGGACAAGACACACACATTGCATTTGGTGGTTATTTCTCTTAAGTTTCCTCTCCTTTTTACTTTCTTTTAATCTGTAATTTCTCTTTTTTTCTTCCTTCCATTAACTTGTTGAGCAAATTGGGTCATTTGTCCTGTAGAATTTCTCAAGTTTTGGATTTAGCTTATTGTTTCTTCTGATGTTGTTTAACATGTTCCTGTTCCTATATTCCCTGAATTTTCTATAAATGAGGTTATATTTAGAGGTTTGATTAAGTTCCTTTTTAAAAAACATACACTTCAATAGTGCTGGAGTCATGAATCTACTGGAGTCATCATTTTTTTTTCACTGTTCAAATTGTCCCATCTTTGGCCAGGGGGAATGACCACTCAAGTTCTTTAAATATGAGCCCAGTTGTTTTTCATCATCTCTTTACTGTCAGGTACAAGTAAGATACTATAGGCTTATTTTGTATATTTTTTTATTCCAGACCTGAAATCAGTGATTTCTCCAAATGCTCTGGGTTTTTTTTAGTGGGTAATTGTGTTTAGAGACCACAATCTGGACACTGAGGGTTTTTATTGCTACTGGGTTGTCATTTTTGGGCCCCTTTAGTGGACAGAGCTAGGAAATAGGTATATATTGTGAAGAGAAAAATAAATTATGAGTATACTAATATCTCAAATTCAAATTTATTCAATATTTTTTAGTATTCCATTTTAATTTATCTATTGTGATTTTGACTATCTCTTTGTGCAGTGTTTTTAGTAGTTTCTAGGGCTTAAAAATAATTTTCACAGTCTACTTGGAATCAATAATTTACAACTTAAATTAGAATGTAGATCCCTTTTGCCTCTCCCTTTATGCTACATTTGTGTTGTATATTATACCTACAAACATTATACATATATCTACAAACATTATAGATCTATAATGATCCCTTTTGCATTCCTTCTTTTATGCTACAGTTGTGTTATATATCTATAAACGTAAAGCATCACAACAATGCTATAGTTTTTGCTTTCAACTATCAAGTTTAAAGTTTCAACTGTCAGTTTAAAGTGCTAAATAGAAGAAAAATGGTCTATTACAGAGGTCCCCAACCTTTTTGGCACCAGGGACCGGTTTTGTGGAAGACAGTTTTTTCCAGGGGCCAGCAGTCGGGGAGTGTGTGTGGTTTCGGGATGATTCAAGTGCATTACGTTTATTGTGTACTTTATTTCTATTATTATTACATTGTAATATATAATGAAATAATTACACAACTCACCATAATGCTGACAGGAGATGGAGCTCAGGAGGTAATGTGAGCGATGGGGAGCGGCTGTAAATACAGATGAAGCTTCCCTCGCTCGCCTGCCGCTCACCTCCTGCTGTGCAGCCCTGGTTCCTAACAGGCCACGGACTGGTACCAGTCCGTGGCCCCGGGGGTTGGGGACCCCCGGTCTATTATATTTACCCAGCTACCTTTTCTATTGTGTTTTCTTCATTCCTGAAAGCCCAAGTTTCCCTTCTGTCTGAAAAGCTTCTTCAGCAATGTTTAGAGCAGGTCTACCTGATATGAATTCTGTTAGTTTCATCTGAGCATGTCTTTATTTTGCCTTTATTCCTGAAGGATATTCTTGCTGGATATAGATTTGTGTTGACAGTTATTTCCTTTTAGCACTTTAAAAATATTGTGCCACTTACTTCTTGTCCCTGTATGGTTTCTGATTAGAAATTCAATCATTCAAACTGTGTATCGTTTTCCTCTGACTGCTTTAACGTTGTTTGTTCTTGTTTTCCTGCAGTTAATTATGGTCCGGGCATGGGTTTGTTTGAACTTATCTTCTTTGGGGTTCATTTAGATTTTTAAAACTGTACATTTGTCCTTCACCAAGATTGGGAAGTTTTAAAGCCATTATTCTTCAAAGATTTTTTCAGCATTCCATTCTTTAACCATTCCTTCTGAGTCTTTGAAAACATGAATGTTAGACCTTCTGTTATTGTCTCAGTGGTCCCTAAGGCTGATAATTGTTTTCAATCTTTATTCTTTCTGTTGTTCCTGTTGGATCATTTTTAATGATCTATCTTGTCTTCAAGTTTATAATCTCTTTCCTCTGTCATATCCATCTGCTATTGAGTCCATCCAATTAGATTTTTATTTTGGTTATCATATTTTTCAGTTCTACAGTTCCCATATGGTTCTTTCCATTTCTATTTGGTTCTTCTTTATGTTTTCTCTCTCTTTGCGGAAACTTTTATTCTAACATATGTTGCAAGAATGTTTGCAATTGCTTGTTCCAGCGTACTTTAAAGTCTTTGGCAGGTAATTCCAGCATCTATGTTAATAGTGTGTCCGTTGGTGTCTGTTGATTGTTTTTTACCATGTGACTTGAAATTTTTTGGGGTCTTCATATGCTGAGTAATTTTGGATTGTTCCCTAAATACTTTGAACATTATGCTGTGAGACTCTGTGTCTCATTTTAAATTCTGTGGAGAATGTTGACATTTTTGTTTTATCAGGCAACAGACCTGGTTAGTTTCAGGCTGCAAGTTCTAACTTGAGTTTTATGGGTGATAATTCCAATGTCAGGTCACTTTTTTTTTTTTTTTTTTTTTGCGGTACGCGGGCCTCTCACTGCTGTGGCCTCTCCCGTTGCGGAGCACAGGCTCCGGACGCGCAGGCTCAGCGGCCATGGCTCACGGGCCCAGCAGCTCTGCGGCACGTGGGATCTTCCCGGACCGGCGGCACGAACCTGCGTCCCCTGCATCGGCAGGCAGACTTTCAACCACTGCGCCAGCAGGGAAGCCCTGTCAGGTCACTTTTTAAAGCCTTTGTAGTGCTCTTTGGATCTGTCTTGGGTGTGTGCCATCCAGCAGTCAGTCTATAACCTGGGCATTGGTATATCTATTTGTTTCTTTCTCAACATTGCTGCCATGGTAATTAGGATTAGATCCATGCATCTTTAATCTCCCCCCAGTACTTTCTGATTTCTGGGACTCTCGTTTTTGTCCTCTGGCCAGAAACTTAGGGCTCTAGTTACCCTGCTTTGTTGTGTTCTGTCACTCACCTCTGTGACTGAGTCTATGTTCTGCCTCAAGCAGAGAGGGGGAGAGAGGGTTGAGGGGGAGAGAGAGAATCCATAGGGGCTTGCCTCACACTTTAGAACTGCAGCTCCACCTACCAGAGAGGAGGGTGGCCTCCTTAGCCCTTGTGGGTTCTTGTGGCTCTTGTGGTTCTTGTGGGTTCCTGTAGCTGTCAGTGACTTCCCACCACAGGATAGCCTGGTGACTGGGGAGCTAGAGAAGAAAGGGGGAAAAAGCCAGGGGATTTTTACATTTCCTTTGAGCGTCACGAGTACCTTTTTCTGACCCTCAAGGGAGAGCCTATGGGCTTCTCCGTCTGTATCACAGTGCTCACTTCTGGGTTTCTGGCTGTGGTGAACTCAATAAAGGGTATACCAGAAAACTGGTAAACTCACAATTGATTCTATGATTCTTTGAATCCTGGTAACACTTGCTGTTATTTACAAAGTCTTCAAATATGTGCCTGTGCATTCTGTCCAGGTTTTATAGTTATATTCAGTGTGAGGAAAAAGATGAAGCATGCTTATTCTATCTCAACTGGAACCTGAATTACTAAAATTTCATTTCATTTTTACTTGTGTAAAACATTATGTGGTTCCAAAGCCAAAACTATGAACAAGATGAACACTTAACAAAAATATGAACACTTAATAACAGATGTCAAGTTTCTATCCCTTTTTTTTTCTCCCCCAGAGGTAACCATATTTTTAGTTTTTTATTATCCTTTCATTTTTTAATATTAAAATAAGTATTTATATTTGCATTCTTTCTTCCTTCACTTCTTACACAAAAGTTAACATACTACAAATACTCTTCTGCATCTTGCCCTTTTTCACTTACTTAATTATATATTCTTATAATAATTCCCAGCAGTATATAAAAATTTTCCTTATTCCTTTTTAAGACTGCATAGTTTTACCTTGTATGAACTTACCATGTTTTTTTTTTCTAGTCTCTTATTGGTGGAAATATGCATTATTTCTGAGCTTTGGTTTTTACTAATTAATATAGATTTTAAACCTAACTTTCTTATTCATTTTATTTGGGAAAATGGAAGAAGCCTTCACAGTGTTTTTTCGTAATCCCAGTCATTTTGCCTTCAAGATGTAGATTATAGCCAATGCCATAAATCTCTTGGTAATAATTCTTAGACTAATTATACATGCAATAAGACTAAGATATTTGAATGCTGGAATTTGCTCATAGACACTGTCTTTAATGGTAAACCACTCCTGGTGATAATTATTTGCGAATAGCTTGAATTCCTTAAGTAGTTTCCCTACTGGTATTTTGGGGGAGATAAAAACCTGTCAGTTTGTCAGCACTGAATTGGTAACAGAAAATAGGAAATAGAGCATTCAAGAGAGAGAATAGCAGATGTAATGGTGATGATTGGTATTAGTGAGGTTGCTCCACAAAATGGAGTATAGTAATATGGATATTGGATGTGAAGAAAACTGAGTCCAGTGAAGGAGTCACTACATCAAAGAGGCAACATACAGCAGGGTGTGGGAAACTAGAAAGCAGAAGGTCTGGGATAAGTTGAAGGCAGCTCTTTGCTGCTGTAGTACTTTTTCAAAAGTCTTTGATCCCACTCCCATGGGCACATTTCAGTTGCTGTTTAAGGGGACAGCCCAATATTTGGTATTTCCCACCTCTCCATCTCTAGTTTTTTGTTTTTTAAAAAAAGATTATTTATTTATTTATTTATTTTTGGCTGCATCAGGTCTTAGTTGCAGCATGCAGGATCTTCGTTGAGGCATGTGGGATCTTTTGTTGTGGTGCATGGGCTTCTCTCTAGTTGTGGCGTGTGGGTTTTCTCTCTCTAGTTGTGGTATGCAGGCTTCTCTCTAGTTGTGGTGTGCAGGGGTTTTTTTGTCTGCTCTAGTTGTGGTGCACAGGTTCCAGGGCACGTGGGCTCTGTAGTTTGCAGCATGCACGTTCTCTAGTTAAGGCACATGAGCTCAGTAGTTGTGGCGTGAGGGCTTAGTTGCCCTGCAGCCTGTGGGATCTTAGTTCCCTGACCAGGGATTGAACCTGCGTTCCCTGCATTGGAAGGCAGATTCTTTACCACTGGACCACAAGGGAAGTTTCTCCATCTCTAGTTTAAATGCAAGCTTATCTGAAAAGTAGGTTAATTTTTCTGTTTCATCAGTCTGAAGATGTGCATCAGAAGGTTGTTCCCCCATCCCTTTTTTCCTAAGTTTAATGCTTCCAATATAGGAAATGATGTAATCTGGGAATTTCAGTGGCATATAGTTCAGGAATTTTATATTCAGTATTGCTTTTAGGATGATAGACAAATATGTAGGAGTAATATTTGAGCAGAAGACTCCAGCATGGCCTACCTAATGACATAATTAAGAATGTGAGCAGAGATTATGAGAAAGAAGGTCCATAATGAGCTTGTGATTAGCACAAATTTTAAGTAGTTAGCAGCAGAAGTAGTTGTGGGACTTCTTGGCTCCTGTAGTAACTGTAGGTGTTCCATTGTCAGTTTCTGCTGGAGTCTGATCCTTAGGTGACATAATTCTTGAGCAATGTCCATTCCCTCACACTTTAGACTTTCATAGCTAAGAACAGTTCTAACATTAAACTTGAAATATTTCTGATAAGATTGTGACTTGCATTCATCATAATGTTATAGCTTGAGAACAGAAACCTTTAACTGCTTCCCATTTTGGAAGTGTCTTATGAGTCTATTTTCTAGCATAAAGTAACTCAGCCATGCCTGCCTTTGACTGAAGAAAAGAAAGTGATACAAACTTAAGTAGTCTAAAGAAAGAATGAAATACCTGCTTTGCTCTTAGAGTAGCATATGTTATAGATGGCATGTGTATATTCCTGCATGGAGAAATTCTGGTACTGATAGGGACAGAGTAAAGGGACAAAGGGACAAAGTAGGTGATTAAATAGTTAATCCCACTAGGGGATTGTAAGTAAAGAAAAAAGTATGGGAGACCCCTGTAAGCTAATGATCATTCAAGAAAGCAGGTTTGCTTAGCAACAAAACCATGCAACAGAAGCATGAGACATGCCCCCATACAATAAAGCCATGATGGAATGAGACCCACACCCTGCCCAGTGATGTCAGTAAGTTAATAATTCCTAAGACACACTCCTCTGTGCACATTAAAAACGGAAATATAAGGAAAAGGTGACATTATACTAAAACCTGAGATGATTTACCATTTTTAGCATATGTTACCACTTTTTTGCTCATTTCCATTGTGCCATGACAGTCCTGGATTGACCATGTAGGGACAAGAAAACTTCCCTGCCTGAAATGGAGGAGGAATTGATGATGAAAGCATGATGTCTACTCAAGAATGAGGAAGAGGGTGGTTTTCTCCCCCTCCCCACTTTTCCTTTGATTATAAAACTGTAGCCCAGTTCTTTGATTATAAGAACTTAGCCCAAGCTAAGTTCTTGGGGCATGGCATCCTCTAGCCTGCCCGCTTTTAAGCCTCACAAGCATCCTATTCTAATAAATCACTTCTCATATATCACTTTGCCTCTCACTGAATTATTTCTGCCCTGAGACATAAAGAATTGGAGCTCCTCAGAGCCCTCCAAGATGCATTTCAGCAGTTGCAGTACCCCTAAAATTGTGGCACTGAAATGTCAATTTGGTATTTTGCTCTTATCACGTGGATACCTGAATGTTGTTCTTCTGGAAATCATTCCCAGTTCTTCTGCTGTTGATACTATAGTGCTATATTTGTCATCTTAGAAATCCAGGTCATTATGAAGTATTGAGAAGTCCAAAGGTGTACAGAATTTCCAAGCTGAAGGTAATCAACCTGACATAACCATTAAGATGTAACGATCATTTGGTAACATCTTCAAGCATCTGGTGGTAGTAGAGGGGGTGAAGAAAGGGAATGAATATTTATTGAACATTTGCTGTTTGATGGGTGATCTGTTAAGTGCTTTTCATAAATATCTTATATAATATTCATAATAAAACTTTAGGGGTGGGTATTATTATATTAATTTTTAAATCAGGATGGTGGAGTTCCAAAAGTCTAAATAACTTTCTTAGTGTTACATAGACCATAAGTGGTGGGTAAGTGTTTGAATTCAGGTCTGTTGGTTTGGGTTCCTCCCACCATGCCTCACTGAATTCTTTAGTCTTTAAAAGACCCTGAACCCCAGTAGGAGTGCTAAAATGCTGCTTAGTAGGGGCTGAATATCGGTGTTATGTAAGAGTCTTGTAATATTCATAAATCTCACCTTAACTAGCACATTTGATATGTTAATTTACTATATATGACTGATTGAAAGACACTGTTAAAATATTCAGTACTTTTAGAGTAAAATACATAAATTTAATTTTTTAGTGACTCATTACAGTAGCTAAATATAGACAGAATAACACTGGTTTCTTTTCATACATTGAAATCCTGAGTGTTTTGAATGTAAGAAAAAACTGTGAAATTTTAGAACTCTATTTATGGTATCCTTATGACTTGGAATATCCTATCATGGAAAAATGTGTTTAAGGATCCATTTCTAACCAGACATCAGGATGATGTTGACTTGGCAAGGGAGCAGGCTTTGTGTTAGGTGATAAAAGCTCTCAAAGTCTTGACTATGGTTTAAATAAGACAAACTTGAAGTAGAGGGTCACATGATTTACAGATATGAACTCTTTCCAGCTCTAGAACTCTTTGCCATTTTTGATAACAAGAAGTAGAGCTTCAAAGCTTAGAGCTCTGTGGGAAGCCAGGCAGGTAGCCCTGCTGTGATGAGTTCTTCTGAGCTTACTTTAATATGCCTCAAGTGAGTAAGTATCTATAGGTAGCCAGAAAGGACAGGTAGTTAAGATTGTGTTAAAAAACCCTCATTTTATTATACCTTCTGATTCTAAATCAGGGATGAGGCACCAAAAGCCTCTTGGATCTAGGAGTGCAAGGAAAGGTCTGAAAGAGGATTTTTTATTTTGCCCAGTGTATTCCAATACATAGATATCTGTCTTCTTTTAAGCACCTGGATGTTGAGAGCTTAATGTAATTGACCTCATACAGGTTGTGATGAAAATTGGAAACCTATGTCATGCTGAGAGCTATGTTTCATCAATAAGTTGGACCTGGCCTGGGGGTCAGCTCTTAAAACCTGAAAACATACATCTATTTATTTCCCAAAGTGCATTACTTAGAGCACTAGCCCTATAAGACATTTGTAGGAAAAAAATTTCCATAGTTAAATTTGTTTGGGAAACACTGTAGGAGATATATCTTCCTGTTAGAAAATTATAATACATTTTATCATATTAAATAAGATTTCTGATAATTCAAATAGTTTGTTTTTAATTTGAAAAACAAAAGCAAAAAAAAAAAAAACGGTTTAACTTTGTTGAATAGTCATCCCAATGGGATCTCTCCTATTAAGATTTCGTAGAACTAGTAATTAAGGCAGTATGTTTTTGGTATAAAGGTAGACAAACAGACCAATGGGATAGAATACAGAGTCTAATAACAGAACCTCACAGTAATTAATGATGAAGGTGAAACTGCAGTACAGTGGATAAAGTATGGTCTTTTCAGTGAAAGGTACTGGGTCAATTAGATGTCCACAGGAGGAAAAAAAAGATCCTTTCCTCATATCTAAATATGAAAGATGAAACTATGGCTTTTCGGAGAAAATATAGGAGGCTGTCATTATGACATGGAGGACAGAGAATATCTTCACGACATGGAGGTTAAAATTTTCTTAATGGGAGACATAAAGGAAAAAGAATGGTAAATTGCCTGCATTTAAATTAAGAATTCTGCTGAAGACTGGGACAACATATTTGTACTATGTATATCTGACAGAAGGTTTTAAAAACTGCTGTTGCTGTTGTAAAGCAGTGTCAAAAAGGCAGACAATCCAATAGAAAAAGTGGACAAAATATTTGAACAGAGAAGATATTTAAAGCACTAACAGAGATATGGAAAAGTACTCAAATTCACTAGTCAACAGGAAAAGGCAAGTAAGACCAAACTGTGGTTACAAAGGAATGGCTAAAATAAAAACAGAAAATTTTAAGTATTGTCAAGGATGTAAACCAATGGCAGTGCTCATCCACTGTTGGTAGAAGTGTAAATTAGTGTAACCACTTCGGAAAACTGGTTGGCAATATTATAAAAGCTAAACAGATGCTTACCTTATGCCCCAGCAATTCTACTCTTAGTCTATCCAACAAAAGCGCATATATACGTTCAGCAAAAGGCAGGTGCTAAAGACACGAACATATTCATAGCAGTACTCCTTGTTAGGATCTGCAAACTGGAAACAACTCAAATGTTATCAACAGTAGAATGAATAAAGTGTGATAAATTCACACAGTGAAATGTAATAGCAATGAGAATAAACAAACTATAACTACAAAGAATAACATGGGTAAATATCACAAATATAATTTTGAGCTATAACAGGCAGACCCAAAAAAGTACATACTGGATGATTTATTTATATCAAGTTTTAGACAGGCAAAATGAATTTATGCTATTAGATATCAGGACAGTGTTTACTCTGGAAGGGGACTCAAAGGGGCTTCTGGGGTGCTGGAAATGGTTTGGTCAGGGTGTTGGTTTCACTTTGTGAAAATACATTGAGCAATGTACTTAAAATTTGAGTATTTTTCTGAGTGTTTGATATACTAAAAAGTATGCTTAAAAAGGCATTTATATCAAAACAAGAATTTATTTTAAAAAAGATTCTTAGATCTAGCCTCCCAAGGAACACACTTTGGGAAATGCTGACCTATTCACACACTGCTATTGATATATGTTGTTCAAGTCTCATTTTTTAATTGAAATAATATCAGATGAAATGATATTCAAAGGAAAACTTTAATGGACACTTTTTCCAATTAATATTCAAATTTATCATTATTTATGTATTGAAGATAACACTAAATGATAAATTATAGAGAAAACATTTAATGAGCATTTGAAGACTAATGAAAGAAATAATGCATTTTAATTATATAAATTTTAAAACAAGATCAAACTGAGATTGCTTTTTTTTCTTTAACATCTTTATTGGAATATAATTGCTTTACAATGCTGTGTTAGTTTCTGCTTTACAACAAAGTGAATCAGTTATACATATACATATGTTTCTATATCTCTTCCCTCTTGCATCTCCCTCCCTCCCACCCTCCCTATCCCACTCCTCTAGGTGGTCACAAACCACCTAGCTGATCTCCCTGTGCCACGCGGCTGCTTCCCACTAGCGATCCACCCTACATTTGGTAGTGTATATATGTCCATGCCACTCTCTCACTTTGTCACAGCTTACCCTTCCCCCTCCCCATATCCTCAAGTCCATTCTCTAGTAGGTCTGTGTCTTTATTCCCGTCCTATCCCTAAGCTCTTCATGACATTTTTTTCCTTAGATTACATATATATGTGTTAGCATACGGTATTTGTTTTTCTCCTTCTGACTTACTTCACTCTGTATGACAGACTCCAGGTCCATCCACCTCACTACAAATAACTCAATTTCGTTTCTTTTTATAGCTCAGTAATATTCCATTGTATATATGTGCCACATCTTCTTTATCCATTCATCTGCTGATGGACACTTAGGTTGCTTCCATGTCCTGGCTATTGTAAATAGAGCTGCAATGAACATTTTGGTACATGACTGTTTTTGAATTATGGTTTTCTCAGGGTATATGCCCAGTAGTGGGATTGCTGGGTCGTATGGTAGTTCTATTTATAGTTTTTTAAGGAACCTCCGTACTGTTCTCCATAGTGGCCGTATCAATTTACATTCCCACCAGCAGTGCAAGAGTGTTCCCTTTTCTCCATACCCTCTCCAACATTTATTGTTTCTAGATTTTTTGATGATGGCCATTCTGACTGGTGTAAGATGATATCTCATTATAGTTTTGATTTGCATTTCTCTAATGATTAATGATGTTGAGCATTCTTTCATGTGTTTGATTGCAATCTGTATATCTTCTTTGGAGAAATGTCTATTTAGGGCTTCTGCCCATTTTTGGATTGGGTTGTTTGTTGTTTTGTTATTGAGCTGCATCAGCTGCTTGTAAATTTTGGAGATTAATCCTTTGCCAGTTGCTTCATTTGCAAATATTTTCTCCAATTCTGAGGGTTGTCTTTTGGTCTTGTTTATGGTTTCCTTTGCTGTGCAAAAGCTTTCAAGTTTCATTAGGTCCCATTTGTTTATTTTTGTTTTTACTATCCTTTCTCTAGGAGGTGGGTCAAAAAGGATCTTGCTGTGATTTATGTCATAGAGTGTTCTGCCTATGTTTTCCTCTAAGAGTTTGATAGTGTCTGGCCTTACATTTAGGTCTTTAATCCATTTTGAGTTTATTTTTGTGTATGGTGTTAGGGAGTGTTCTAATTTCATACTTTTACATGTACCTGTCCAGTTTTCCCAGCACCACTTATTGAAGAGGCTGTCTTTTCTCCACTGTATATTCTTGCCTCCTTTATCAAAGATAAGGTGACCATATGTGCAGGGGTTTATCACTGGGCTTTCTATCCTGTTCCATTGACCTATATTTCTGTTTCTGTGCCAGTATCATACTGTCGTGATTACTGTAGCTTTGTAGTATAGTCTGAAGTCAGGGAGCCTGATTCCTCCAGCTCCATTTTTCATTCTCAAGATTGCTTTGGCTATTTGGGGTCTTTTGTGTTTCCATACAAATTGTGAATTTTTTTTGTTCTAGTTCTGTAAAAAATGCCATTGGTAGTTTGATAGGGATTGCATTGAATCTATAGATTGCTTTGGGTAGTAGAGTCATTTTCACAATGTTGATTCTTCCAGTCCAAGAACATGGTATATCTCTCCATCTATTTGTGTCATCTTTAATTTCTTTCATAGGTGGGTTATAATTTTCTGCATATAGGTCTTTTGTCTCCTTAGGTAGGTTTATTCCTAGATTTTTTATTCTTTTTGTTGCAGTGGTAAATGGGAGTGTTTCTTAATTTCACTTTCAGATTTTTCATCATTAGTGTATAAGAATGCCAGAGATTTCTGTGCATTAATTTTGTATCCTGCTACTTTACCAAATTCATTGATTAGCTCTAGTAGTTTTCTGGTAGCATCTTTAGGATTTTCTATGTATAGTATCATGTCATCTGCAAACAGTGACAGCTTTACTTCTTTTCTGATTTGGATTCCTTTTATTTCTTTTTCTTCTCTGATTGCTATGGCTAAAACTTCCTAAACTATGTTGAATAAGAGGGGTGAGAGTGGGCAACCTTGTCTTGTTCCTGATCTTATTGGAAATGGTTTCAGTTTTTCACGATTGAGGACGACGTTGGCTGTGGGTTTGTCAAATATGGCCTTTATTATGTTGAAGAAAGTTCCCTCTATGCCTACTTTCTGAAGGGTTTTTATCATAAATCGGTGTTGAATTTCGTCGAAAGCTTTCTCTGCATCTATTGAGATGATCATATGGTTTTTCTCCTTCAATTTGTTAATATGGTGTATCACGTTGATTGATTTGTGATTATTGAAGAATCCTTGCATTCCTGGAATAAACCCCACTTGATCATGGTGTATGATCCGTTTAATGTGCTGTTGGATTCTGTTTGCTAGTATTTTGTTGAGGATTTTTGCATCTGTGTTCATCAGTGATATTGGCTTGTAGTTTCCTTTCTTTGTGACATCTTCGGTTTTGTTATCAGGGTGTTGGTGGCCTTGTAGAATGAATTTGGGAGTGTTCCTCCCTCTGCTATATTTTGGAAGAGTTTGAGAAGGATAGATGTTACCTCTTCTCTAAATGTTTGATAGAATTTGCCTGTGAAGCCATCTGGTCGTGGGCTTTTGTTTGTTGGAAGATTTTAAATCACAATTTCAATTTCAGGGCTTGTGATTGGTCTGTTCATATTTTCTATTTCTTCCTGGTTCAGTCTCGGTAGGTTGTGCATTTCTAACAATTTGTCTATTTCTTCCAGGTTGTCCATTTTATTGGCATAGAGTTGCTTGTAGTAATCTCTCATGATCTTTTGTATTTCTGCAGTGTCAGTTGTTACTTCTCCTGTTTCATTTCTAATTCTATTGATTTGAGTCTTCTCCCTTTTTTTCTTGATGAGTTTCCCTAATGGTTTATCTTCTCAAAGAACCAGCTTTTAGTTTTATTGATCTTTGTTATCATTGCCTTCATTTCTTTTTCATTTATTTCTGATCTGATTTTTATGATTTCTTTCCCTCTGCCAGATTTGGAATTTTTTTTGTTCTTCTTTCTCTAATTGCTTTAGGTGCAAGTTTAGGTTGTTTATTTGAAATGTTTCCTGTTTCTTAATATAGGATTGTATTGCTATAAAATTCCCTCTTTGAACTGCTTTTGCTGCATCCCATAGGTTTTGGGTCATCGTGTCTCCATTGTCATTTGTTTCTAGGTAGTTTTTGATTTCCTCTTTGATTTCTACAGTGGCCACTTCGTTATTAAGTAGTGTATTGTTTAGCTTCCATGTGTTTGTATTTTTTACAGATCTTTTCCTGTAATTGGTATGTATTCTCATAGCGTTGTGGTCGGAAAAGATACTTGATGTGATTCCAATTTTCTTAAATTTACCAAGGCTAGATTTGTGACCCAAGATATGATCTATCCTGGAGAATTTTCTGTGAGCACTTGAGAAAAATGTGTATTCTGTTGTGTTTGGATGGAATGTCCTATAAATATCAATTAATTCCATCTTGTTTAATGTATCATTTAAAGCTTGTGTTTCCTTATTTATTTTGATTTTGGATGATCTGTCCATTTGTGAAAGTGGGGTGTTAAAGTCCCCTCCTATGATTGTGTTACTGTTGATTTCCCCTTTTATGGCTGTTAGTATTTGCCTTATGTATTGAGGTGATCCTATGTTGGGTGCATAAATATATATATATATTTGTGTGTGTGGTATGCGGGCCTCTCACTGTTGTGGCCTCTCCCATTGCGGAGCACAGGCTCCGGACGCGCAGGCTCAGCGGCCATGACTCACGGGTCGAGCTGCTCCGTGGCATGTAGGATCTTCCCGGATTGGGGCACGAACCAGTGTCTCCTGCATCGGCAGGCGGACTCTCAACCACTGCGCCACCAGGGAAGCCCTGGGTGCATAAATATTTACAATTGTTATATCTTCTTCTTGGATCGATCCCTTGATCATTATGTAGTGTCCTTCTTTGTCTCTTGTAATAGTCTTTATTTTTAAGTCTATTTTGTCTGATATGAGAATTGCTACTCCGGCTTTCTTCTGATTTTCATTTGTATGGAATAACTTTTCCCATGCCCTCACTTTCCGTCTGTATGTGTCCCTAGGTCTGAAGTGGGTCTCTTGTAGACAGCATATATATGGGTCTTGTTTTTGTATCCATTCACCCAGTCTGTGTCTTTTGGTGGGAGCATTTAATCCATTTACATTTAAGGTAATTATCGATATGTATGTTCCTATTCCCATTTACTTAATTGTTTTGGATTTGTTATTGTAGGTCTTTTCCTTCTCTTGTATTTCTTGCCTAGAGAAGTTCCTTTAGCATTTGTTTTAAAGCTGGTTTGGTGGTGCTGAAGTCTCTCAGCTTTTGCTTGTCTGTAAAGGTTTTAATTTCTCCATCAAATCTGAATGAGATCCTTGCTGTGTAGAGTAATCTTAGTTGTAGGTTTTTCTCCTTCATCACTTTAAATATGTCCTGCCACTCCCTTCTGGCTTGTAGAGTTTCTGCTGAAAGATCAGCTGTTAACCTTATGGGAATTCCCTTGTGTGTTATTTGTTGTTTTCCCCTTGCTGCTTTTAATATGTTTTCTATGTGTTTAATTTTTGATAGTTTAATATGTGTCTCAGAGTGTTTCTCCTTGGATTTATCCTGTATAGGACTCTCTGTGCTTCCTGGACTTGATTAACTATTTCCTTTCCCATATTAGGGAAGTTTTCAACTATAATCTCTTCAAATATTTTCTCAGTCCCTTTCTTTTTCTCTTCTTCTTCTGGGACCCCTATAATTCGAATGTTGGTGTGTTTAATGTTGTCCCAGAGGTCTCTGAGGCTGTCCTCAGTTCTTTTCATTCTTTTTTCTTTATTCTGCTCTGCAGTAGTTATTTCCACTATTTTATCTTCCAGGTCACTTATCTGTTCTTCTGCCTCAGTTATTCTGCTATTGATCCCATCTAGAGTATTTTTCATTTCACTTATTGTGTTGTTCATCATTATTTGTTTCATCTTTAGTTCTTCTACATCCTTGTTAAATGTTTCTTGCATTTTGTGTATTCTATTTCCAAGATTTTGGATCATCTTTACTATCATTATTCTGAATTCTTTTTCAGATAGACTGCCTATTTCCTCTTCATTTGTTAGGTCTGGTGGGTTTTTACCTTGCTTCTTCATCTCCTGTCTTTTCATTTTGCTTATCTTACTGTGTTTGGGGTCTCCATTTTGCAAGCTGCAGGTTCGTAGTTCCCGTTGTTTTTGGTGTCTGTCCCTAGAGGCTAAGGTTGGTTCAGTGGGTTGTGTGTGTTTCCTGGTGGAGGGTACTAGTGCCTGTGTCCTGGTGCATGGGGCTGGATCTTGTCTTTCTGGTGGCCAGGTCCACGTATGGTTGTGTGTTTTTGGGTGTCTGTAGCCTTATTATGATTTTAGGCAGCCTCTCTGCTAATGGATGGGGCTGTGTTCCTTTCTTGCTAGTTGTTTGCCATAGGGTGTCCAGCACTGTAGCTTGCTGGTCATAGAGTGAAGCTGGGTCTTGGCGTTGAGATGGAGATCCCTGGGAGATTTTCGCCGTTTTATATTACATGGAGCTGGGAGGTCTCTTGTGGACCAGTGTCCTGCAGTTGGCTCTCCCACCTCAGAGGCACAGCACTGACTCCTGGCTGCAGCACCAAGAGCCTTTCATCCACACGGCTCAGAGTAAAAGGGAGAAAAATTAGAAAGAAAGAGGGTAAAATAAAATAAAGTAAGATAAAAACATAAAGTTATTAAAATAAAAAATAATTATTAAGAAAAATAAATTTTTAAAAGTAAAAAGAGAAAAAGAAAAAAAAAACGGACTAGGTCCCTAGGACAAATGGTGAAAGCAAAGCTATACAGACAAAATCTCACACAGAAGCATACACATACACACTCACAAAAAGAGGAAAAGGGGCAAAAATAATATATCTTGCTCCCAAAGTCCACCTCCTCAATTTGGGATGATTCGTTATCTATTCATGTATTCCGCAGATGCAGGGTACATCAAGTTGATCGTGTAGCTTTAATCCCCTGCTTCTGAGGCTGCTAGGAGAGATTTTTCTTTCTCTTCTTTGTTCGCACAGCTCCCGGAGTTAAGCTTTGGATTTGGCCCCGCCTGTGCGTGTAGGTCGCCTGAGGGCATCTGTTCTTTGCTCAGACAGGACGGGGTTAAAGGAGCAGTTGACTCGGGCGCTCTGGCTCACTCAGGCTGGGGGAAGGGAGGGGTACGGATGCGGGGCGGGCCTGCGGCAGCAGAGGCCAACATGACATTGCAGCAGCCTGAGGCGCGCCGTGCGTTCTCCTGGGGAAGTTGTCCCTGGATCTCGGGATCCTGGCAGTTGCAGGCTGCACAGGCTCCTGGGAGGGGAGGTGTGGATAGTGACCTGTGCTCGCCCACAGGCTTCTTGGTGGCGGTAGCAGCGGTTTTAGCGTCTCATGCCCGTCTCTGGGGTCCACGCTAATAGCCGCGCCTCGCGCCCATCTCTGGAGCTCCTTTAAGTGGCGCGCTTAATCCCCTCTCCTCATGCACCAGGAAACAAAGAGAAGAAAAAGGCTCTTGCCTCTTCAGCAGCTCCAGACTTCTCCCGGACTCCGTCCCGGTTAGCCGTGGTCGCACAAACCCCTTCAGGCTGTGTTCACGCTGCCAACCCCAGTCGTTTCCCTGGGATCCAACCGAAGCCCGAGCCTCAGCTCCCAGCCCCGCCCGTTCCGGCGCGTGAGCAGAGACGCCTCTCGGGCTGGTGAGTGCTGGTCGGCACCGAGCCTCTGTGCGGGAATCTCTCCGCTTTGCCCTCTGCAACCCTCTTGCTGTGCTCTCCTCCGTGGCTCCGAAGCTTCCCCCTCCGCCACCCGCAGTTTCCGCCCCTGAAGGGGCTTCCTAGTATGTGGAAACCTTTCCTCCTTCACGGCTCCCTCCCAGAGGAGCAGGTCCCATCCCTATTTTTTTGTCTCTTTTTTTTTCTTTTGCCCTACCCAGGTACGTGGGGAGTTTCTTGCCTTTTGGGAGGTCTGAGGTCTTCTGCCAGCGTTCAGTGTGTGTTCTATAGGAGCAGTTCCACGTGTAGATGTATTTCTGATGTATCAGTGGGGAGGAAGGTGATCTCTGCTTCTTACTCCTCCGCCATCTTCTCTCGAAACCGAGATAACTTTTTTAGTTTTGAGCAATAGAAAATGTAAACTTTCAGTAACTTCATAAATGTATAAAAAGTATTCTTCAGCAAACAGCAATTTTATGGATTTACTTATGATAATTAAATCCTATTTTTGTTACTTTAGATTTCCTTTTATCATTGAAATGTTAATCTAGTTTATACAATATTATTCCTGTTCTCAGTCCCTTAATATGTGTTTGCTATTTTAGAGACATTTTTGATGACAGAGTGGATGCCTGGATCTTTGTGTAGATGCTTTTCTCTTACACTAATTAAATAATTATATCACTTGCTCCAGAATGTTGAAATGCCAGATGTCCAGTTTCACTGCTTCCACAGACTTCATACCCTGACAGCCAACAATTGCTGTCTGTGTTTGACATTCAGAAATTGGAGAGAATAAGTCAGGACCCTGGCGAGTTGGTTTGCATTTTAAACAGCTAGGAGTGAAAAGAGAGGAAGGAGATGTGCCCTGTGGTAATTTCTCTTAGGTATTTTCTGTGGTTCTCTTAAGACATTTTGTTATTCAAGAGATAATAAATGCCAGACTAGTTGATCCTATCCTGACTTTACTTCTCTTGTAGTAATCCCTCTGGGAAGTTATAGGAATTTGAAAGTCTGGCTATTCAAAAATTACATATCATATTTATAATATAGTCAAATGAGTTCATTATACTTATTGTCATGGTGCACATTTTTAAGAGAATTAGAATCATTGATTATGACAAATTTTTTTTTGTGGTAACAGCTTTACAGTATCACTGCTTAAATTACTTTTTATTTAGCAGATTTACAATTGGAAAATTCATTTCACATAAAAATGTAATTTTTGTTTTGATGTGGACCATTTTTAAGGTCTTTATTGAATTTGTTACAGTATTGCTTCTGTTTTATGTTTTGGTTTTTTGGTCACAAGACATGTGGGGTCTTAGCTCCCTGACCAGAGATTGAACTTGCACCCCCTGCATTGGAAGGTGAAGTCTTAAACACCTGACCGCCAGGGAAGTCCCCAAAATGTAATATGTATAGTTAGTTCTTTTTACTTAGGTTTATAAGGGAGGGACTTAGGTTTAAGTCTTTTTTTTTTTTTTTTGTGGTATGCGGGCCTCTCACTGCTGTGGCCTCTCCCGTTGTGGAGCACAGGCTCCGGACGCGCAGGCTCAGCGGCCATGGGTCTCGGGCCCATCCGCTCCGCGGCACATGGGATCCTCCCAGACCGGGGCACGAACCCGCATCCCCTGAATCGGCAGGCGGACTCTCAACCACTGCGCCACCAGGGAAACCCAAGTCTTTTTACTTAGGTTTAGAAAATTAAAAATATTAATTCAATGACAAATTTTTAAAATACATTTATTTTTTATTTATTTTATTTTTGGGTGCATTGGGTTTTCGTTGTCAGCGGGCTTTCTGTAGTTGCGGTGAGTGGGGACTACACTTTGTTGCAGTGCATGGGCTTCTCATTGCAGTGGCTTCTCTTGTTGCAGAGCACAGGCTCTAGGTGCACGGGCTTCAGTAGTTGTGGCACGTGGGCTCAGTAGTTGTGGCATGTGGGCTCTAGAGCACAGGCTCAATAGTTGTGGTGCACAGGCTTAGTTGCTCTGTGGCATTTGGTATCTTCCAGTACCAGGGCTCAAACCCGAGTCCCCTGCATTGGCAGGCAGATTCTTAACCACGGTCCCACCAGAGAAGCCCAATAACAAGTTTTATATTATCCAATTATATGTTAATTTTTCTCTTCAGTAGAAATGTTTACCTTATTTTTTTTATTTTATTTTTTTTTTTACGGTACGCGGCCCTCTCACTGTTGTGGCCTCTCCCGCTGCAGAGCACAGGCTCTGGACGCGCAGGCTCAGTGGCCATGGCTCACGAGTCCAGCCGCTCTGCGGCATATGGGATCCTTCCGGACGGAGGCATGAACCCGTGTCCCCTGCATCGGCAGGCGGACTCTCAACCACTGCACCACCAGGGAAGTCCCTGTTTACCTTATATTTTGATGAATGTATTTATTTGGGTTTTATCACATGTATTTTCTCCTCCTTACCTGTTGGGGAAAGTGCAAATGATGCCAGTAAAATGACCAAAAGGGAGAGAAGGAAGGAGGAACAGCAACAGCAACAGTGACGGCAGCAAGGGGTCAGGCAAAATTAACAAAGTTAATAATTCATATCTAAATAACCACATAACAAGTCAAATCTCCAAATGGGACCTCTATGGGAAATTACACTTCTGTTGCTCTACTGAAGTTTTATGGAAATAAACATTATTAGAGATGGGGGAGTTCCCATCTCTTGTCATTGACTTCCTGAGCCAGCAGCAGGTAATTGATGGGTGATGACAACTTCATGGAGTACAGTGAAAATGGTTGTAAAGTGATTACAGAGTAATATCCATGAGCTGGATGCCATCAGAGGATGCCTAATGGTGTCACTATTATGGGGTATCATGACAAATGTAAGGCAGGAGAGGTATCTAGGCCTTCTAGGATGGGTCTCACTGGCTAAGATTCTTAATTCCTTAGAGCATTCAGAACTTGATATTAGACCTCCACTATGGAGAATCAGCTATGCTTATGTATGTGTTTATAACTTAGTTAAAGCCATTGTATTATGAATTCGCTTCTGTTTTAGAGATTGTATTCAATTGTTTGCAAGCAAGTATGTTTGTCACTTTTGTAGTCCCTTGGTAAATGAACCCTCTAAGCATTGTTATTTATTTGTGAATGATTTGGGTAGACCCCGTTGGAATATTACAGTCAAAATTTTGGTGCCTGGGATGGGAGAAATTAGTTAAGTAATTTTTCTTAAGAAACCCTCTTAATGGGGATTGCCCTCATAGCTGAATGTTTGTAACATCAGTTTAATCTATTTGGTAATGTCAGAAACACTTACAGAGCTTCAAGACCCTGAATCACTGTGAACAATCTTTACCATAAATCCTTTATGATTAATATTTCTTAAAAAGCTGTTGTATAAATTTTCACATCTCAAACTGGTTTTTCATAGTATTTTGGTTTACTTTACACAATGACAATCTGTCAGGCTAATGTATAATATTAACTGTCTCATTATCAAAATTATTTCATTGGTAAAAATAGGTAAATGTTAATACAGTTGTCCTGCAGTATCTGCAGGGGATTGGTTCCAGGATTCCCCTGAATACCAAAATCCACAGATGCACCAGTTCTTTATATAAAGTGGCATAGTATCGGTGGGTTCAACCAACCACAGATGGAATCACAAATATGGTAGGCCAACTGTGATGTTACAACCAGACTTGTCTGTATTACAGTTAGCCTGAATTGATCATGGTGGGAGTATTACATCATGGAATTGCAAATGTGATAAACCAGCTCTCTCCCCACACCCCTCCACTGGTTGTTAATCATTTAACAGCACACCATTGGGTGTAGCAGAGAAAACACAGCTTTGAGGTTGATCGGACCTAGGATAAAATTCTACTTCTCTTTCTTTTTCTGGAAAGTTATTAAACTTCCTTAAATTTTCTGGTTTTCTCAACCTAAAACAAATAAGAGCGTTGTGAAAATTAAGTTAACTACTATACAAAGCACCTGGCACACTACAAGTTCTTAACGTATTTTTGAATCCTTTTTCTTTCTCCATTATGCTGGTAGAACTGGTGCTCGAATTTGGGGTGAGAATGAGTTGTAGTGGAGGTCATGAGTCTGCAACTGTGGGCAGAGGAGAAGGGCCAGAATTTGGGCACCAGGAAAGAAATTCTTTATTAGGGATGGTGTATCTCAAATAGTTACACTCAAGATCTTCCCTGGGGGAAGTGAAGAAAAAATCCTTGATGGAAGAAGCCCCTACCTGGCATTATAGTACCTCTGGAGAGGCAGGGACAGCTGTAGTTCTTTCCGTTTTAGAGAGCTGTGCTGAGCTGGGGTAACAAAACCAAGCCTGAGGAGTGGGAAACCCATGGGTGAGTGGAGTGAGCCCTAGTACTAGATATCAGACTGATCAGAGCCTTGGGTCTCCCAGCAAGGACTGCACTTTGTTCTGGTGAAGACAACCCCTCCTTCAGCCCCATGATTTTAGGCAGTAGAGAAGTGGATAGAGCCTGCAAGACACAGTCCCAGATATGGTTGAAGGAAAATCAGGAAATTTCAATACACGCAATGTCAGAGGAAATGTGTTCTGGACAGAGCTTCCCATATCAAGCACTGTCAAAACAAAACAAGCAACAAAAACAACAAAAAGAACGGTAACTATGGCAAACAACCAAAAACAAACATATAAAAACCTATGCATACATTCCAAGGGGAAAAGAGAGAAGGAAACTAGTATACAAAGCACAGAAAAAAAAGCAGTCTAAAAGGAAACATTATCCAGAAAGCACGTTCCTGTTGATTCACTCTGCAGAGAAGTGTACTGAAAATATGAATTTATTAAAACCAGGGCTCAAAGATAAGATGATTAAAAACCAGAATGGGATAAAAAGAGGAATTGCTGAAATAAGAATACAAATTGAGAACCAAAACAACACTATTACAAATACAATAAGTAACTTAGAAGCAGAAAGGAATGGAAAACTTAAAACTGAATATGAGAGATGGAGTAAAGGTTTGAGATAATTACAGTGAATGCAAGAGAAAATGACTAAAGAGAAAAAGCAATTACAATGATTTCTCAAAGAAGAGCTCATCATTTCGATTTCATGGTTTTTCTTCCAAAGAAGAGGGAGATTCTATCGTCACATAATCATTTCCATTTGCTTTTACCAAGACTGGAACAAGATGGAAAAGGTGAAGGTGTGGGTCTTCACTGAAGTGACTCCTAACTGCCAAGGGCCTCTAGAAATGTCTTTTTCAATACAGTGATGAAATTGTTTTATAAATATCCCTGGTTATCTAAGGGAAAATAGTAATTCTGGGATTAGTGCAGCCTGAAAAAATTCTCGTCTTCCCCAAATTTTGGTTAACAATGTGTAACAGGATGGTGAATGAGACGTTTCTTATTTTGGAATTTTTGCTAAAACTCCAAACTGTAGAAAACTAACGAGTGTTTCCATGTTCTGCAGAAAGCCATCAGCAAGCCCTGAGTATCTCCCTTTGGTATCCTAGTAAGAGATGGCATGGACTAAAAAACATTTAAAAAACAAATTTTTAAAAAAATTTATTTTATTTTATTTATTTTTGGCTGCATTGGGTCTTTGTTGCTGTGTGTGGGTTTTCTCTAGTTGTGGCGAGTGGGGGCTACACCACTCGTTGCGGTGCACGGGACTCTCATTGCAGTGGCTTCTCTTGTTGCAGAGCACAGGCTCTAGGCATGTGGGCTTCAGTAGTTGTGGCTTGTGGACTCAGTAGTTGTGGCTCACGAGCTCTAGAGCACAGGCTCAGTAGTTGTGGTGCACAGGCTTAGTTGCTCCGTGGCATATGGGATATTCCAGTACCAGGGCTCGAACCCGAGTCCCCTGCATTGGCAGGCGGATTCTTAACCACTGCGCCACCAGGGAAGCCCCTAAAAAACATTTTTTAAAGGCACAAAGAATAAAACAAATATGAAATAGCATGAAATGGGTGAAGGGGGCAAAAGGTATAAAGTTCTAGTTATAAATGTCATGGGGATGTAATGTAAAGCATGGCAACTATAGTTAATAATGTTGTATTGCATATTTGAAAGTTGCTAAGAGAGTAGATCTTAGAAGTTCTCATCACAGGAAAAAATTTTTTTAACTACATATGGTGATAGATGTTAATTAGACATTGTGGTGATCATTTTGCAATAATACACATATTGACTCATTATGCTGTACACCAGAAATTAACATACTGTCATATGTCAATTAACCTTAATTAAAAAAGAACACATCACATGAAAAGAGACAGTTGAATTGGCCTTGCTACTCCAACTATCATTCCCAGTAGGTATCAACAAAAGTTACAGGCTTCAAGGATATTCACAAACCAAGATAAAAGGGGTTGAGGAGCATACCTCACAGGAATTGGGGGTGCTTGGAAGAGGATGGCATTGGTGTCTCAGTCATGGATTAGATGTCTGTTCCCATGGCAGGCTTGCAGATCTGCTCCACAATTATGTAAGTCGTGGTGGGGCAAACTCAGAGCAACTACAAGGTAGAGAGGGAGCAGCAGGTGAGAAGCTTGTGCATCCATTGTTTAGGACACCAAGAGGTAGAATTTTACATAGGGGGCTACCTACCGCGAAGGAACCACGTGTGCTTGATCACCAGTGATGGTATTTGATGCAAGGTTGGATGCGCTGAGCCAGTGCAGGTGTTTCACATTAGAAGGCTATGCAGTGGGGAGGTATCCTCCAAGAGACACCCAATAGAATCCACGTGCGCTCTCCTCAATAAAAGAAACGTTTCAACGTCTATCATAGAGAGAAAGTTTTTGGCTGCGAGAGGACTGCAACTGCAAGGCAGGTAAGAATGTTTTTGGCACGTTTCTTTAAACTCTTCTTTCTGCTTCAACAAAGGAAAAGCTAAAGCCAGAAATGGGAGGCAAGAAGGGGAAGTACAAGGAGCCTGGGTTAGGAGAGGGGAATGTTTATTGGATGTGAAATTGAAGTCTTAAATTTGGGAAGGTTTGGAAAATTGTAGACTCAAGCTCAAAGTTTTTTAAGAGGTAAGAAAGGGAGATTCAAATGATTATTAAAGACAAAACCATCCTATGTTTGGACTCTGCTGAATTCAGATTGTTCAATTAATCTATCAACACTTGTGTGCTATAAAATACTGTTGATACTATAGGCTTTGTATAGGCTGCTAATTTTATTTATCCTTTGGTATGCCTGATACATTTATGGTTAGAAACCACATGATATTTTTTAATAGTCTTAATTGAGTTAAATCTCAGGACAGAGATGATTGGCTTTATAATTCTTAACACGCAAGGAAGCGTTTAACAACTTCTTTAGTACTGACAACTATCTGAAATGAGGAGGACGTTTTATTCATAATTCTTTAAGGATTATCACACCACTCATGTTTTAAAGTCAAATTAATTCAGACGTTTAGCCCCCACTTTTCAAGGACATAAGAAAGTAATTATTGGTCACCTTTTGGGATTTTTGTCCATATTCCCAGAATTTCCAAAAGTCCTCTACAGCAGGCCAGTGTTCCTGGAGCAGAGCTAGGCAAAGCCACGGAATACTTTTGAGCCCTAGGTTTTTGCTTGTTTGGAGCAAGGGCAGGCTGCTCTAAAAATGTTTATACAATATTTGTTTGATGTGCAGCAGGACTGGGACCCTTTTATGCATTCCTGGCTTAGTAATTTTTGCTTTCTGTCTTCAGCTCTGCCGGTAGAAGTGAAGGGTCTGACACATGTACACAGTTTCTTCCTCTACCCCTTTGAGGCTTCTTTTCCATAACTTCCCTTTTTTTTTTTTTTTTTTTTTTAAAATCACCTCTTTTTGTTGGAGTTTTTTTTTTAAATATGTTTTTTTGTTTTTTTTTTTTTTAAAAAAAATTTTTTTTTACAGCATTTCTTATTAATTTTCCTTTTTTTTCATTTTGTTGTTTTTTTTTCATCCCGATCTCCCAATACCCCCCCCCCCCCACTTTCCCCGCTTGATGTCCATATGTTTATTCTCTACATCTGTGTCTTTATTTCTGCCCTGCAAACCGGTTCATCTGTACCATTTTCTAGGTTCCACATATATGCGTTAATATACGATATTTGTTTTTCTCTTTTTGACTTACTTCACTCTGTATGACAGTCTCTAGATCCATCCACGTCTCTACAAATGACCCAATTTCTTTCCTTTTTATGGCTGAGTAATGTTCCATTGTATATATATACCACATCTTTATCCATTGGTCTGTTGATGGGCATTTAGGTTGCTTCCATGACCTGGCTGTTGTAAATAGTGCTGCAATGAACATTGGGGTGCATGTGTCTTTTTGAATTATGGTTTTCTCTGGGTATATGCCCAGTAGTGGGATTGCTGGGTCATATGGTAATTCTATTTTTAGTTTTTTAAGGAACCTCCATGCTGTTCTCCATAGTGGCTGTATCAACATAACCTCCCTTTTGTAACAGATTTCACCTGTTCTCTCCTAGATGGGCCTTCTTTTCTGTTGTAATAAGGGGATGTTGACACTACCAGCTTTTTCTTGTTATTTCATCATGTAACAAGCAGTGCTTCTGGAACCTTTGACAGATATAATGAATAGTAAGAGGGAAAAGAAAACAAAATGGAGGAAAAAGGATGGCAATGAAAGTTCAATGAATAAGAAAAAGTCAAAAATTGGGTTAAATAAAAACAGAAAATCAATCAAGGATGGTAGAATGACATTGGAAGTTGCTTTGAATTTCTCTCTGTGGAACTGGCACTTCTGGGCGACCCAGCTCTGTGGTTTCTGGTTTGCACAACTGAATGAATGTAACTGAAAGGATGTATAAATGGCGTTACTATGATTATATAACAGTCTAAGCAGCTCACTGTTGTGTGAAAGTGAACGAGCACTACATTTTACTAAACTGTTAGCCTGCTTTGGCAGCTGTTACACTGTGATAAATGATTGCAGAATTAATTAATTGAAGAGATTATTACTGCTTGGTGGAAATACACTTTAATAGTATAATAATGAGAATTCATTGTGAGTCATTGACCATCCACCATTCGCTAATGGGAAATTTCTCTCGTAGTATTATAGGTATTGTTTTTTGAAACACATCTCTATTAGACCACATATTAGAGCTTTATTTGAAGAGGTGCCGATTTTTTATCTTTCCACTGAAGGAGAGGTTGTTATGAAAGGAGGGTCAAGATCTCGCATTTTAAGTTTGCTTTCTTCTCCTTTGAGTATTCTAGTATCTCGTTTTCCTTCAGTAAGTCATCAACTGATTCAGTTAGAGCTGAGTTGAATCTACCAATTCACTGCCATTAAGTTTCTTCATGTGTGTAGAACAACTCCTTTTTAAAAAAGCTTGGAAATCAGTTTCTATTGGTAAGAAGGCATTATCTTTCCTTCCTGTAGTTGTTAGAGGAATAAGTATTCCTGTTAAGTGCCGTTCCATCGAGTATGTTTTAAACATTCATATGAGCTCACCTCTATTTCAGAATATCTGGAAGTTATAGCAGGAGGACTTGGTAACTTCCTCTCTTTTACATACTCCTTAATAAGGGAAGTTGTGGTACGACAAGTGGAATTCTTAAACAATGACCCTGTGAGCTCACTTTGGGTAGTCTGGACAATGAGCCAGGTTCCCCCATCACCCAACAGGAGGGGCTACACTCAAATTTAGTATCCCAGGGCTTCCCTGGTGGCACAGTGGTTGAGAGTCCGCCTGCCGATGCAGGAGACGCGAGTTCGTGCCCCAGTCCAGGAAGATCCCACATGTCGCGGAGCGGCTGGACCTGTGAGCCATGGCCGCTGAGCCTGCGCGTCCAGAGCCTGTGCTCTGCAACGGGAGAGGCCAGAACAGTGAGAGGCCCGCGTACCGCAAAAAAAAAAAAAAAAAAAAAAATTTAGTATCCCAGGGATTGGTGGTCTCCTTTCCTTTGTCACTAGAAGCTGTACCTGAAAACATGGTCTCCAGGTGGTGGGCAGCTTGCTTTCCCCATACAACTCCTGTAAATAGCTGGATCCCCCAAAGATCTCGTGTTTTCCCTCTAAGGAGAGAAGTCCTGGTGGGTTGCGGGGGCGGGGGGTCCTTCCCCTGGAATGTGAATGCATGTGCATCAAAGCACCCTGGTCCTCAGTCACTTCTCTGTGGGATGGTCGTAGGATGGGGGACTGAGGTCCTCTCTTTTCAGACCGTCATCTTCTAAGCTGCCTCAGTAAAGCCTGTGCGATTCTGTAAAATGGAAGGAGCCGCCTTACAGGACAGAAATCCACTGTATATTGGTTCTTGTCAGTTGTGACATGAGATACTACTTCACTCTTCCTGTTTCTCAGAGGAGAAATTTCCCCTAAACATTCCAGGTCTTTTACTCCACACCAGTCACGGGTGATTGAATTATCTGGCTGGTAGGAGACGGCATTGATCTACATTTACCAGTTGTCAGGAGCTAAGCTATCAATAGTCTTAAATGAAAGGCATTTGGGGTTTCTTTCCCCTTCCCTCTACTCTGGAGGAGAGAAAACAGTGACTTATGTAAATGTTTTGCTCTGCAGACTGAAACTTTCCTGTGGGGAGTCTGTTCCTAGGGCTGGATTTGGAGGGCAGCGAGCTTTCAAGCCTAGTTTGTTCTCACACTTAGTGACAAGGATGGTATTCTGGATTTCTTTCTTTCTTTCTTTCTTACTTTGTACATTTGTCTTATCTTTCAATGGCTCAGAACTGAGGGGAGTAGGATGGCGTTGACTGGGCCTCCTTGGATTCCAACAGCTCCAGCATCTTCTCCAGCAGGGAGCTGTTGCAGGATTGAAGCATTGCCTCCAGTGCTGCTCTTTTGCACAGATGCTCTTTCTGCTGGTTGATGTACTATTAGTTAAAAAGTGATGCTGTAGGGAGAGATTTCAAATTCCGAATGTCTGAAACCGAGCATTTGCATCTGGTGAATTTGAAGATGACACCCCACTAGAAAAATTTTCCTTCCAGGCTCAATAAACAAGCGAATAGATCTTTTGCAGCTCAGATACTTTGCTCAGCCCCATTCTTACTGTGGCAAAGACATCTATCTGGAAATGGAATAATATTGTCTGTGAAGTATAGTCATAGGTATTTCATGGTCAGTTAGCTTAGCTGTATCCTGGCTGTTGAGGAGCTCTTAAATGGCTTTAGAAGTCTTTACGGAGGGCTTTCCTGATGACGCAGTGGTTAAGAATCCGCCTGCCAATGCAGGGGACACGGGTTTGAGCCCTGGTCCGGGAAGATCCCACATGCCGCAGAGCAACTAAGCCCGTGTGTCACAACTACTGAGTCTGTGCTCTAGAGCCCACGAGCCACAACTACTGAGCCCATGTGCCACAACTACTGAAGCCCACATGCCTAGAGCCTGTGCTGTGCAACAAGAGAAGCCACCGCAGTGAGAAGCCTGCGCACCACAAGGAAGAGTAGGCCCTGCTTGCCGCAACTAGAGAAAGCCCGCGCGCAGCAACGAAGACCCAATGCATCAATAAATAAATTTATTAAAAAAAAGTCTTTATGGAGATAGAGCATAATTTAAAGAAGTAAGCACATAAACTCTAGCATTTACAGGTAATCAAAGTCAAAGTTCTGTTAAACTCTAAACATGCCCTAAATAAATGATTTAATTACCAAGTTGGTTTGCTGGGCATAGAGAATTCAGGTGGAAGAATCTTAATAGTTTCCTGAAAGATAGATTCTGGATAAGATGACGACGTGAGAAATAGATAACTGCTTTAGATTTAAATTCCTTATGAGGCTAATTTTGTAGTCTGAACACAGCTTCTTTGTGCATTGTTAGGTCTTAATGGATAATTATCTGCTTGATGACTATATTCTAAACTTTGGAAGATGTGTTTTGAAGTTAGACTGAATGAATAAACAGGAAAACTTCCGTTTTAAAATTAGAGCAAAAGTATATAATACGTGATTTTAAGCTTAAGTGAATTAAACTATTCTCTTGGTGGCCGAGAGCTATCATTGAGTTCATTTTACTGAAATGCTTTTCATGTAAAACTAAAATCTCTTGATGACAAACTGATGGTTTTCCTTGTAGGTGAATTTGTTATTATATTTGAATATGCTGCTAGAAATCATATTGCCTGTCTAAAGGAAATGTGGATAGATTAAATTTGTCCAGGTTCTCTATAGAGAATTAGACAAATTTGAGAAAGTGATAGGAGAATAGTAAGGGGAAAGAATCTCTCTCTCTCTCTCTCTCTCTCTGTCTCTCACTCTTTCTCTCTCTTTCTTCTTACTGTCATTTGAGTGCCCCAGGAATTCAGTTAAGCCTTGAGACTTCAAGTTTGTATTACACGATATTATTTATGTCTTTTCTTTCATTTTACCTTTATTTTCTCTTCTCTGATACTCTCATTTCCTTTTCTTCCTAATATCAGTGATTTTTACCCATAGCTCTACTGTGCCACATTACATTTTTCTAGACTGTGACTCCTTGAAGGAATTAGAGTGTGATTGTATCCACTGAACAATGCCTGTACAGGATAGTACCCAATAAGCATTTATTGACTGAATAAATGAGCTATTAGTATGTGAATACATAATAATTTGTTATATGGAAGCCTACTTTGTAATGTATTCTGTTTTGTAATTTTATATCACAGAAGACTATTTTGCATATATTCTAAAGCAGAACAACTTTATCCTGATATTTCCTCTTCAACAAAATAGGTTTAATTGCAAAATATGCTTCTTTGCAAAGTTCCAGTGATGATTCATTGTTTTTCATTATTGCACTGGCATCTAACTGTACATGCTCCATTGCTCATGCCATCATCACTAATGAAGAAATACTTTCAAACAGTGGGATGGACCATGTGCTTTATCTTGTCAGCCTAACTGGAGACTGTTGGAAGAAATATGATTAGCTGTTTCCTGAAAGTTTACTAGAACTATTTTTTCCCCCTTGTATCTGGGTGTAAAATATGGATACATCTACTTATTTATAGTACTTTTTAAAGGTTCTGGATAAATATCTTCTACAAGGAGTACAATTTGCATATCCTGGAAGTGACTCAGCCTAGTATTTTTTTTTTTTTTTTTTTTTTGAGGTACGCGGGCCTCTCACTGTTGTGGCCTCTCCCACCGTGGAGCACAGGCTCCGGACGTGCAGGCTCAGCGGCCATGGCTCAGGGGCCTAACCGCTCCGCGGCATGTGGGATCTTCCCGGACCCAGGCACGAACCCGTGTCACCTGCATCGGCAGGCGGACTCTCAACCACTGTGCCACCAGGGAAGCCCGGCCTAGTATTTTTTGAAAGGATTCAAATATATCTGTTGAACAAATGAATGAAACAGCAAGCATTAGGATTGGTTACAACCACATAGACGTATGGTTTATCATTTCTGAGAGCAGGGGAATTCAGGGCATGTGACAAGAATGGCATAAAGATACAATGTGACCATTACAGATGTCCAATCTGGAAAGAAAGGGACACAACTACATTCACACTCCACTCCCCCACCTTTGTTAAGCATCCTCTAGAAGTTGGTCTATGCCATAGTACCTTCTTTGAAAATTCTGTCTTACAGAATTTCATTACCATAACCTTTATGTGAGAAGCCTCAATGATATGAGAAATGCTAAGGAGTATATTTTTTGTCTGAGTTAAGAGCAAGCTAGTTTACAAGTGTTTTCATGTACATAATTATCAGAAGTGATGGACTTTTGTGCTTTGCTTCATTTTCTGTACGTCTTCCTGAACACATCCAGGAGTATTACTTTCTAGTTTAGGGAAGGTATAATTTAACAGTGGGAAGAAACATTTTGACATTTCAATAAATCCTATTAGAAAACTGACATTTTAGTTTATAAATAAACTTGGGATTTCCAAGTATCTGATTTAACTGAAAAATACTGTATTTGATCTTCTGTCAGGAAAACATGTTGAGAAAATGCCAGATGCATAAAGTTCTGGTGTTTTCTCATTGAACATGTCTTATTACCATGCTATGCTCTGACGTGCATGTAAGTATTCCTGCTCATTCCCAAGGTCTGAAAAATATGGTACACAGAGGCTGCCGCTGGGCCAAGAGCCTTTGAGTCTTAAGATGCTTCTATGGAGCAATGCATACCAAGGTAGGTCATGCATGGTCATGCATATTCATGCAGAAATGCTGAACAGTTTCTTCTTATGTATGTGCAGTTTGGGGCATTGCTATTCTTCGCCTAAAATTTCTAATTCCGTATCAAAATAATCTTTTAGTTACAGGATATTTGGAAACTTTATTTTAAAAAGCTTGGCCACTTAAATCAATAATTTAAAGAATTCTGTACTGAAATTCCTTTAAAAATGTATGAAACTTTTCAGCATGAAATTTACATTCCCTTTTTGGAAGGGCTATTTTCCAGTAAATGTAGTCAGTAAACTTATCTATGAAGGCACAAATGTGTACATAAGAACCTAGAAACAGGCTTCCCTGGTGGCACAGTGGTTAAGAATCTGCCTGCCAATGCAGGGGTCACGGGTTCAAGCCCTGGTCCGAGAAGACCCCACATGCGGAGCAACTAAGCCCACATGCCACAACTACTGAGCCTGCTCTCTAGAGTCCGCGAGCCACAGCTACTGAGCCCGCCTGCTGCAACTACGGAAGCCCGTGTGCCTAGAGCCTGTGCTCCGCAGCAAGAGAAGCCACGGCAATGAGAAGCCCGTGCACCACAACGAAGAATAGCCTTCACTCGCCGCAACTAGAGAAAGCCCGCATGCAGCAACGAAGACCCAATGCTGCCAAAAATAAATAAATAAATTCAATGAATAAATTTTTTTAAAGAAAAAAGAACCTAGAAACATCTGGTGAAATGGTTTTTCTGAGAAAAGCCAAAATATAGTGCTTTGAGGCTGGTAAACTATGAGAAATCTCCTTTTGATATGAAATTAAAATGTTTTTGTTGTTACAGGAAAAACATGCCTTCCAAATTTTGTTCTTTAAGTACCCAGTATCTCTTTTAAAAAAAACTTTTTGTGAATTTGTTAAAAACTGGTTAACACTCTGTTTCAATCCCTGTGTCAAAAGCTCTATGAAAATTTTAAGGATTATGTATAATCTAAACTAATAAGCATGATTAAATGTTAACCCAGAAGACTCCTTTATGTTTCACAAGACCAGAGACAAAATATGAGGGGGTCTTTCAGTTTTTTGTTTTGTTTTACATGTTTTGCCTCACTGCTTGGCATATGGCATCTTAGTTCCCTGACCAGGGATCGAACCTGTGCCACCTGACGTGGGAGTGTGGAGTCCTAACCACTGGACCGCCAGGGAAGTCCCAAAATATGAGGTTTTTAAAAAACTGATAAAAAGTCTTCATATGTAAAGAAAAATAAAAAATGGTCATTAATGTTGCATAGTAAATATGTATATTGTCAATAGATAAGTACATCTATATTTAGATATCCTTGGGCTTCCCTGGTGGCGCAGTGGTTGAGAGTCTGCCTGCCGATGCAGGGGACATGGGTTCGTGCCCCGGTCTGGGAAGATCCCACATGCCGTGGAGCGGCTGGGCCCGTGAGCCATGGCCGCTGAGCCTGTGCGTCCGGAGCCTGTGCTCCGCAATGGGAGAGGCCACAACAGAGGCCCGCGTACCGCAAAAAAAAAAAAAAAAAAATATATATATATATATATATATATATATCCTTTAGTATCTAAAATAGCCCCCTTCAAATTTTCTAATTATAAACTATTCAGGGGCAGAATTAAATTCTGGATAAGTAAATTTCTGCACTAGCAAATTAACTATACTCGGAAGCAAAAAACTCTGCTCCTTCATCTTTTTTTTTCCATTTTCTCTCTTGTTCCCTTTGCCCTTTCTTCTTCCTTTCACCTTTTCCTTTTTTCCCCCTTCCTCCTTTTCTCTCCTTCCCTTTTTCCTTTTCCCCATCACAGTTGTTATTTGTGTCAATGATTATGTTAGGCTCTGGGGATACCCAGGTGAAAAGATAATATTTCAGTCCTCCAGGAACTCGTGATCCAATGAAAAAGTACTAATCAGGTATTTATAAATCAACATAAGTACTTGACAGTACATAGAAATCAAGGAGAAGAGAGTGAAAGGTGTTAAGGCAATTCTCTTGCTTAGGATAACACAGTCTGAAGCTGGAACACTTTGAAAGAGGGGTATAAACTTGTCAAGGGTTTGGGGAGGGGGCACATAGGGGATTTGGGAAAAGGGAGCACCAGATGTAAAAACTTGGAAACGTGAGATAGTGTAACTTCAAGCAGTTCTTTGGGGTTTCAAACACAGGTAGAGGAGTGTGGGAGATTAGTCTGAGTAGGTAGGCATGGGCTGGATTTTAAAGGGCCTTTTGTTTAGTAAGGGGTTTATACTTTATCCTATAGTATAGGGGTCAGCATACTTTTTCTGCAATAAGCCAGGTAGTAAATATTTTAGTTTTGTAGGCCATACAGTCTCTATAACAAGGACAACTTTGTCATTGTACCATTAAAACAGCCATGGACAATATGTGAATGAACATAGATGCACTTTAAAAACTGAACACTGAAATTTGAATTTCACATAATTTCTACATGTCATGAAATGTAACTGCTTTTTTCCAAACATTAAAAAAATGTAAAAACTATTCTTAGCTGACACATTGTACAAAAACAGACTCTATTTCGGATTTAACCCACAGGCTGTAGTTTTCTGACCCCCTACTACAATAGGTGATGAAACACCACTGAAGAATTTTAATCCAGAAGAATATATGATCCTATCTGTATTCTGGAAAGGTTTCTCCAGTATGGCATTTTTAAAAACCATACTCTGTGGAATCATATTGGAAGTTGCTCTGGGCAAAATGGGTCCCAAGAGCAAGCAATCTTAGGAAACACTTCAATTTGTATCTTCTTCTTAGAGATTCACAAAGCACATTTTAGTGTACTAAGGCTCTGAGAAGGGTTGCAGAGAACAACTTGTTTAACTTTGTTTAGTTAGCTCAGTGTTAAGTACACTTATTTATGGAAACTTCTTTGGAACATGACTTAGGAAATGTTATTTTAATGGCAATTAATGGAGAAGTGAAATAAAGATCATTAAGAGCAATGAAGCAGAAATCCATTGCAAAATTTATGAAAAAATATTGAGGGAACGAACCAGAGAGTAAAGGCAGAGTGTAGAAACTTCATTATTATGAAAGTAACACAAAATCTACAGGAGAAAAGGTGGACAATCTTAAATACTTTTCTGTTAAAATAGGAAAAAAAAAACCATATAAGCTTCTGATATACATAGGCTTCTTATACGCAGTATATAAAAACACCACATTTAGAAAATAAAAACTAATGAACTGAAGAGTGAAGGAATAATTGAGTACTTAAGTTGAGCTCTGGATGTTCAATTTTTATCTACCAAGTCCAATGGGGTAGAGCCTGTAATTCCCAAGTGGTCAAAGGAAGATGCTTGAGGACCACTTTAATACTATTCCAACATGTAAAAAAGAAAACAGTATGAAAGATGATTTTTTCAAAAAACTGGGTCGTTTTCTAAGCCTATGTCAGTCAGTGCTCTTGGTTGCTAGTAATAAAAATCAACTGGATAATTTAAGTTGAAAGGAAATTTATAAACGTTAGATAGCTCACAGTTTCAGACAAAGGTAGAGAGCCTGGCTTAGAAAACAGGCAGTGACCACAGACAGCAGAAACCACAACCTGGGTCACCTCATAGGACTGATCTCTAAACTTGTCCAATGTCTTCACATTCTTCTCCCAAGATCCAAACTCTTGAGGAAGAATATCAGATATCGAAGTAGCTGAGCCTACTTCCCAGGATTTTGTCCTGGATCCCAGGGATAGAATCTACTTCCTTCCTTAAGCTCCCATGTTAGTGCTGGGATACTCTATCCTACCAGTATTATAACCAACTGAGAATTCTCCACAAATAGGAAAGAAGTTTGTGTTGTCTCTCCTTAGATGATATTCATCTCAAAGACTAAGGGAACTATCTGTAAATATATTTGAAATCTGAAGTGTAATAATTTCATTTATACAGACTAACTGTATTAACTGGGTTACAACACTTATTTAGAGGATAAGTAAGCTAATATGAAAAATATCCAAATATAAATGTGATTTTGTAAAACTTGAGCCTTTGGGATGAAGTAGAATTAGAACAGTTTGGGTTTCAATGAACAGGGTTCAGTGATTCCCAAATCCTATAGAATTCAACCAGTAACTATCTAAAATCTTTCTAACTTATTTCAACAAAATTTCCTGAAAGCACCTAAGAATTAAGATTTAATTAAGTGCTACATATTTTTCTGTGGATTGAAAAATCTAATACAAAACAAACATGTTTCATGTTCTAGGAATTTAGGAACTTTGACAAAATATTAATGTTTATTGAGATAATTTGAAACTCTTTGTGTACCTCCATTTGGTTCCAATATTGTTTAAAAATAATGTACTGTATTAAGAAAGTTTCACCCTGTCTGCTGTAAGTTTGTAAGTTAGTGTCATCATTGTTTCTTGAGGTTTTTGTTTTTTCTTCTGAAATCTTGGAAGAAAAATTTGAATATAAACTGCCAAAATTAGTAAAATAAGCATCTGAAAATGAAATAGGTGACTGAGCTACCTTCCTTGGAGATTTATTTCAAGATGTAATAGGTAATGATTCAAAACTTAGTAAATTTTTTGCCCTTAACTTTGGCAGTAACTGTTAGTTTCTATTTGTTTCAAAACAAAATTATGAAGTAAAGATAGAATTGGATCAGAGAAGAAGTGTATGGACATGCTGTGTCTTTGCCCACTAACCCTGACATAGCAAGTTAGAAATATGTGAAGCAGCTAATTTAGCAACTGGAAGCTTAGCTGCACGTCAATACAAGAATCATTATCCTTTTGCATCAACCTCTGGTGAACATGCACATCTGTTCCCCACCTCATCTCTAATGTACAACTGTTTAATAGTTTAATATCTAGAAATTTTATGGAATAGAACTATAAGTAATTTTCATGAGCGTGCATTGATATGCCTAAGTTAGTTTTTTTTTAAACATCTTTATTAGAGTATAATTGCTTTACAATGGTGTGTTGCCTTCTGCTGTATAACAAAGTGAATCAGCTATACATATACATATATCCCCATATCTCCTCCCTCTTGCATCTCCCTCCCATCCTCCCTATTCTACCCATCTAGGTGTCACAAAGCACTGAGCTGATCTCCCTGTGCTATGCAGCTGCTTCCCACTAGCCATCTCTTTTACATTTGGTAGTGTATGTATGTCCGTGCCACTATCTCCATTTGTCCAAGCTTACCCTTCCCGCTCCCCGTGACCTCAAGTCCATTCTCTACATCTGTGTCTCTGTTCCTTTCCTGCCCCTAGGTTCCTCAGAACCATTTTTTTTCTTTTGTTAGATTCCATATATATGTGTTAGCATACAGTATTTGTTTTTCTCCTTTTGACTTACTTAAGTCTGTATGACAGACTCTAGGTCCATCCACCTCACGACAAATAACTCAATTTTGTTTCTTTTTATGGCTGAGTAATATTCCATTGTATATATGTGCCACATCTTCTTTCTCCATTCATCAGTCAATGGACACTTAGGTTGCTTCCATGTCCTGGCTATTGTAAATAGAGCTGCAATGAACATTGTGATACATGACTCTTTGAATTATGGTTTTCTAAGGGTATATTCCCAGTAGTGGGGTTGCTGGGTAGTATGGTAGTTCTACTTTTAGTTTTTTAAGGAACCTCCATATTGTTCTCCATAGTGGCTGTACCAATTTGCATTCCCACCAACAGTGCAAGAAGGTTCCCTTTTCTCCACACCCTCTCCAGCAGGTACTGTTTGTATAGTTTTTGATGATGGCCATGCTGACTGGTGTGAGGTGATACCTCACTGTAGTTTTGATTTGCATTTCTCTAATGATTAGTGATGTTGAGCATCCTTTCATGTGTTTGTTGGTGATATGTATATCTTCTTTGGAGAAATGTCTATTTAGGTCTTCTGCCCATTTTTGGATTGGGTTGTTTGTTTTTTTGATATTGAACTGCATAGGCTGCTTGTACATTTTGGAGATTAACCCTTTGTCAGTTGCTTCATTTGCAAATACTTTCTCCCATTCTGAGGGTTGTCTTATCGTCTTGTTAATGGTTTCCTTTGCTGTGCAAGTGCTCTTAAGTTTCATTAGGTCCCATTTGTTTATTTATGTTTTTATTTCCCTTTCTCTAGGAGGTGGGTCAAAAAGGATCTTGCTGTGATTTATGTCATAGAGAGTTCTGCCTCTGTTTTCCTTTCAGAGTTTTATAGTGTCTGGCCTTACATTTAGGTCTTTAATCCATTTTGAGTTTATTTTTGTGTATGGTGTTAGGGAGTGTTCTAATTTCATTCTTTTACATGTAGCTGTCCAGTTTTCCCAGCACCACTTATTGAAGAGGCTGTCTTTTCTCCACTGTATATTCTTGTCTCCTTTATCAAAAATGAGGTGACCATAGGTGCATGGCTTTATCTCTGGGCTTTCTATACTGTTCCATTGATCTATGTTTCTGTTTTTGTGCCAGTACCATACTGTCTTGATTACTGCAGCTTTGTAGTATAGTCTGAAGTACAGGAGCCTGATTCCTCCAACTCCGTTTTTCTTTCTCAAGATCACTTTGGCTATTCCGGGTCTTTCATGTTTCCATAAAAATTGTGAAATTTTTTGTTCTAGTTCTGTGAAAAATGCCATTGGTAGTGTGATAGGGATTGCACTGAATCTGTAAATTGCTTTGGGTAGTATAGTCATTTTCACAGTGTTGATTCTTCCAATCCAAGAACATGGTATATCTCTCCATCTGTTTGTATTATCTTTAATTTCTTTCATCAGTGTCTTACACTTTTCTGCTTACAGGTCTTTTGTCTCCTTAGGTAGGTTTATTCCTAAGTGTTTTATTCTTTCTGTTCTCATGGTAAATGGGAGTGTTTCCTTAAGTTCTCTTTCTGATCTTTCATTGTTAGTGTATAGGAATGCAAGAGATTTCTGTGCATGAATTTTGCATCCTGCTACTTTACCAAATTCATGTATTAGCTCTGGTAGTTTTTTGGTAACATTATTAGGATTCTCTGCATATGGTATCATGTCATCCACAAACAGTGACAGCTTTACTTCTTCTTTTATGATTTGGATTCCTTTTATTTCTTTTTCTTCTCTGAGTGCTGTGGCTAAAACTTCCAAAGCTATGTTGAATAATAGTGCTGAGAGTGGACAACCTTGTCTTGTTCCTGATGTTAGAGGAAATGGTTTCAGTTTTTCACCATTGAGTACTCTGTTGGCTGTTGGTTTGTCATATATGGCCTTTATTATGTTCATCACTGCTATTGGCCTGTAGTTTTCTTTGAGACATCTTGGTCTGGTTTTGGTATCAGGGTGATGGTGGCCTCGTAGAATGAGTTGGGGAGTGTTCCTCCCTGTGCTATATTTTGGAAGAGTTTGAGAAGGTAGGAGTTAGCTCTTCTCTAAATGTTTGATAGAATTCACCTGTGAAGCCCTCTGGTCCTCGGCTTTTGTTTGTTGGAAGAATTTTAATCACAGTCTCAATTTCAGTGCTTGTGATTGGTCTGTTTATATTTTCTATTTCTTCCTGGTTGAGTCTCGCATGTTGTGCTTTTCTAAGAATTTGTCCATTTCTTCCAGGTTGTCCATTTTATTAGCATATAGTTGCTTTTAGCAATCTCTCATGATCCTTTGTATTTCTGCAGTGTCAGTTGTTACTTCTCCTTTTTCTTTTCTAATTCTGTTGATTTGAGTCTTCTCCCTTTTTTTCTTCATGAGTCTGGCTAATGGTTTATCAATTTTGTTTATCTTCTCAGAGAACCAGCTTTTAGTTTTATTGATCTTTGCTATTGTTTCCTTCATTTCTTTTTCATTTATTTCTGATCTGATCTTTAAGATTCTTTTTTTCTGCTAACTTCAGGGTTTTTTGTTCTTCTTTCTCTAATTGCTTTAGGTGGAGGGTTAGTTTGTTTATTTGAGATGTTTCTTGTTTCTTTAAGTAGGATTGTATTGCTGTAAAGTTCCCTCTTTGAACTGCGGTTGCTGCGTCCCATCGGTTTTGGGCTGTTTTGTTTCATTGTCATTTGATTCTAGGTATTTTTTGATTTCCTCTTTGATTTCTTCAGTGAGCTCTTGGTTATTTAGTTGTGTATTGTTTAGCCTCCATGTATTTTTCTTTTTTACAGATTTTTTCCTGTAATTGATATCTAGTCTTGTGGCGTTGGGGTCACAAAAGGTACTTGATACGATTTCAATTTTCTTAAATTTACCACAGCTTGATTTGTGACCCAAGATATGATCTATCCTGGAGAAAGTTTCATGGGGACTTGATAAGAAAGTGTATTCTGTTGTTTTTGGATGGAATGTCCTATAAATATCAATTAAGTCAATCTTATTTAATGTATCATTTAAAGCTTGTGTTTCCTTATTCATTTTCATTTTGGATGATCTGTCCATTCATGAAAGTGGGGTGTTAAAATCTCCTACTATGATTGTGTTACTGTTGATTTCCCCTTTTATGGCTGTTAGCATTTGCCTTATGTATTGAGGTGCTCCTATGTTGGGTGCATAAATATTTACAATTGTTATATCTTCTTCTTGGATTGGTCCCTTGATCATTATGTAGTGTCCTTCTTTGTCTCTTGTATTAGTCTTTATATTAAATTCTATTTTGTCTGATACAAGAATTGCTAATCCAGCTTTCTTTCGATTTCCATTTGCATGGAATATCTTTTTCCATCCCCTCACATTCAGTCTGTATGTGTCCCTAGGTCTGAAGTTGGTCTCTTGTAGACAGCATATATATGGGTCTTGTTTTTGTATCCATTCAGCCAGTCTGTTTCTTCTTATTGGAGCATTTAATCCATTTACATTTAAGGTAGTTTTCAATATGTATATTCCTGTTACCATTTTCTTAATTGTTTTGCGTTTGTTATTGTAGATCTTTTCCTTTTCTTGTGTTTCCTGCCTAGAGACATTCCTTTAGCGTTTGTTGTAAAGCTGGTTTGGTGGTGCTGAATTCTCTTAGCTTTTGCTTGTCTGTAAAGGTTTTAATTTCTCCATCAAATCTGAATGAGATCCTTGCTGGGTAGAGTAATCTTGGTTGTAGGTTTTTCCCTCTCATCACTTTAAATATGTCCTTACACTCCCTTCTGACTTGCAGAGTTTCTGCTGAAAGATCAGCTGTTAACCTTATGGGGATTCCCTTGTGTGTTATTTGTTGTTTTTCCCTTGCTGCTTTTAATATTTTTTCTTTGTATTTAATTTTTGATAGTTTGATTAATATGTGTGTTGTCATGTTTCTCCTTGTATTTATCCTGTATGGGACTCTCTGTGCTTCCTGGACTTGATAATAGTTTTTTCCTTTCCCATGTTAGGGAAGTTTTCAACTATAATCTCTTCAAATATTTTCTCAGTCCCTTTCTTTTTCTCTTCTTCTTCTGGGACCCCTGTAATTCAAATGTTGGTGTGTTTAATGTTGTCCCAGAGGTCTCTGAGACTGTCCTCAATTCTTCTCATTCTTTTTTCTTTATTCTGCTCTGCTGTATTTATTTCCACTATTTTATCTTCCAGGTCACTTATCTGCTCTTCTGCCTCAGTTATTCTGCTATTGATTCCTTCTAGAGAATTTTTAATTTCATTTTTTGTGTTCATCATTGTTTGTTCGCTCTTTAGTTCTTCTAGGTTCTTATTAAACATTTCTTGTGTTTTCTCCATTACATTTCCAAGAGTTTGGATCATGTTTCCTCTCATTACTCTGAATTCTTTTTCAGGCAGACTGCCTATTTCCTCTTCATTTGTTTGGCCTGGTGGGTTTCTACCTTGCTCCTTCATCTGCTGTGTGTTTCTCTGTCTTCTCATTTTGCTTAACTTACTGTGTTTGGGATCTCCTTTATGCAGGCTGCACGTTTGTAGTTCCCATTGTTTTTGGTGTCTGCCCACAGTGGCTAAGGTTGGTCAGTAGTTTGTGTAGGCTTCCTGGTGGAGGGGACTGGTGCCTGTGTTCTGGTGGATGTGGCTGGATCTTGTCTTCTGGTGGGCAGGATTGTGTCTGGTGATGTGTTTTGGGGTGTCTGTGACCTTATTATTATTTTAGGGAGCCTCTCTGCTAATCGGAGGAGTTGTGTTCCTATCTTGCTTGTTGTTTGGCATGAGGTATCCAGCAGTGTAGCTTGCTGATCGTTGAATGGAGATGCGTCTTAGCATTGAGGTGCAGATCTCTGGGAGAGCTTTCACCATTTGATATTATGTGGAACTGTGACGTCTGTGGTGGACCAGCGTCCTGAACTCTGCTCTCCAACCTCATAGGCACAGGCCTGACATCCAGTTGGAGCACGAAGACACTGTCAGCCACATGGCACAGAAGAAAAGTGAGAAAAAAAGAAAGCAGGAAAAAAATAAAATTAAATAATTAAAAAAAAAATTAAAAATTAAAAAATTGAAAATAAAAAGAGAATTAAAAAAAAAGAAAATAAAGAAGAGAGCATCCAATCCAAAAAACAAATCCACCTATGATAACAAGTGCTAAAAACTATACTTAAAAAGCAAACAAACAAAAAAAACCGGGCAGACAGAACCCTAGGAGAAATGGTAAAAGCAAAGCTGTGCAGACAAAATCACACAAAGAAGCATACACATACACACTCACAAAAAGAGAAAAAGGAAAAAATATATATATCTCTATATAAAAAAAAAAAGAGCAACCAAATCAATTAACAAATCTACCAATGACAATAAACTCTAAATACTAAACTAAGATAAACATAAGACCAGAAATAAATTAGATGCAGAAAGCAAACCCCAGGTCTACATTTGCTCCCAAAGTCCACCGCCTCAATTTTGGGACGATTTGTTGTGTATTCAGGTATTCCACAGATGCAGGGTACATCAAGTTGACTGTGGAGGTTTAATCTGCTGCTCCTGAGGCTGCTGGGAGAGATTTCCCTTTCTCTTCTTTGTTCGCACAGCTCCTGGGCTTCAGCTTTGGATTTGGCCCTGCCTCTGTGTTGTAGGTCGCCTGAGGGCGTCTGTTCTTCGCTCAGAGAGGACGGGGTTAAAGGAGCAGTTGATTCGGGGGCTCTGGCTCACTCAGGCTGGGGGAAGGGAGGGGTATGGATGCGGGGCGAGCCTGCGGCAGCAGAGGCCAGCATGACGTTGCAGCAGCCTGAGGCGCGCCGTGCGTTCTCCTGGGGAAGTTGTCCCTGGATCTTGGGACCCTGGCAGTTGCAGGCTGCACAGGCTCCTGGAAGGGGAGATGTGGATAGTGACTTGTGCTCGCCCACAGGCTTCTTGGTGGCTGCAGCAGCAGCCATGGAGTCTCATTCCCGTCTCTGGAATCTGCGCTGATAGCCGCGGCTCGCGCCTGTCCCTGCAGCTCGTTTAGGTGGTGCTCTGAATCCCCTCTCTTCGTGCACCCTGAAACAATGGTCTCTTGCCTCTTAGGCAGTTCCAGACTTTTTCCCGGACCCCTTCCCGGCTAGCTGTGGTGCACTAGCCCCCTTCAGGCTGTGTTCACGTAGCCAACCCCAGTCCTCTCCCTGGGATCCCACCGAAGCCCGAGCATCAGCTTCCAGCCCCCGCCCGTCCCGGCGGGTGAGCATACAAGCCTCTCGTGCTGGTGATTGCTGGTCGGCACCAATCCCTGTGCAGGAATCTTTCTGCTTTGCCCTCTGCAACCCTGTTGCTGCGCTCTCCTCTGTGTCTCCGAAGCTTCCCCTGCTCCGCCACCCCCAGTCACCGCCCACGAAGGGGCTTCCTAGTGTGTGGAAACCTTTCCTCCTTCACGGCTCCCTTCCAGAGGTGCAGATCCCGTCCCTCTTCTTTGGTCTCTGTTTTTCCTTTTTTCTTTTGCCCTACCCAGGTACGTGGGGGGTTCCTTGCCTTTTGGGAGGTCTGAGGTCTTCTGCCAGCGTTCAGTAGGTGTTCTGTAGGATTTGTTCCACATGTAGATGTATTTCTGATGTATTTGTGGGGAGGAACGTGATCTCCATGTCTTACTCCTCCACCATCTTGAAGGTCTTGCCCAAGTTACTTTTAAGATATGTTACAACCAAGTGCTTGGTTGACTCCCTAACTCATCAACTGAATGATTTGCTATAGCATGGAAGAAAGAACACAGGTTGATCAAACTTGATCAAAGTGGTTTCATGCTATTTTCTAATAGATGAGCTACAGAAAAAGACTGTAGAAATTTGTGAAAAATGTGTTCTGATGAAAACCTTTTATATCTAGCTACATAGATCGTGATAGTTTTAGAGATAATGAATACACATTTCTAGCATTAAATTTTAAGTCACAGGAAAACATGTATCAAGCACCCAGTACTTGCAGAGCATGCTGCTGAGTGTAAATGGAAGATCATTGAGAATTAGTAGATAGAGACCTTGTTTTCAAAAATGTTTCCATCCCTTCCATGCTCCCTCCTTTCCCCTCTCCCCACCTGCTTGCTTTCTTTCTACCAGGCTCGGGAGTAAACCTGTTGGCCCATCTTTTGGTTGCTGCTTTCACCTGGGTATAATCCTTGGATTTCCTTTTTTTCCACAAACCTTGCTACCCTTTGCTATTCTCCTACTGCTATTCCCCTTGCTTTAGGAAAGCAGAAAGGAAGTAATAGAAATAAAAAGGGAGAAGTGACAAATGTTCCAGAATTTTTCAAAGTCCTTACGAATCCATTATAAAAGAGTAACTAGAAATCCTATTGAATGGCTACTCTTTTATTTATACGTGAGTGAGGGGACTAAATAACTTTTACTCCAGTTCCCCTGACTTAACGGTCAATACCACTGGGGATCCAGGCAGGGAGAAAAGAGATGAGCTTTCCTTTGAACACATTAATAAGCAGACTAGTAAGGGGTCCATTTTCATTAAGGGGACAGTTTTCCTTTCTGAGGACTTCTAGACCTGTGACTTCTATTCCTATGCTACTCACAGAATTAACAGTTTTGAGAAGTTCCTCATAGGACCTTGGCAGATTATATTAGTACCCTTGACTTATTCAATGGGCTTGACTCAAAGTATCTTCTGTCTGTTTTTAAAAATCAAATACAATATAGGATTGAGATTCATCACAAAAATGCCAATTAAAAGTATGCTATAACCTTAAAAAATGTGGTTTGAGTTCTGAACCCATTCTAGGAGGAGTAGTTCCATTCCATACCAGTTTTTGCTATATCAGAGGCACTGGAAGGAATGTAGCTTTCTACAGCCAAACAGCGAGAGGCACAGCACTGCTGCAGGCATATTTTCCAGATGCTTGTCAAGCAAAAATGTGATGCTTATAGATAATGACAGAGGTCCAGAAAGTTCTCCTTTAAAGAGGGCATCTATATAAATTAAAATTAACTGTCTATTTATCGTTTCATTACATAAAAAGACTGAATGTTTTCACCACATTAGATATTATGCTGAAAGTGGTCTGACTCAAAATACTGAACAGATATATAGAGAGTACGCTCTGGCCAACACTGGGCAGGGGTGCGTCTGAGAGATGGGCAGATGTTGTCCAGATGGATGATGATCATCTGGCCTCACATATATGCAACCTTATGTTGTGCTCTGGGGTGATTTATATCTTTAAGAATGTTTAACGCTACCCGGAGCAATGCAGGAAAGTCAGTTTCAAAGATTCTCAAATTTAGTTCAGGGCCAACTCATTTTGATTTATCTGCTCCTTTTTGAAAAAAGGATTAACAATTCTAAGTGATGTTGATTTTGGTTATTATGTAATTATTTGAAATGAATTACTGGTCATTCTGAATGAATAAGTGGTCACTTCTGTTGTATAAATCATATTACTATTTTTTGGTTCACTGAAGTAGAAATAAGAACACTTGCCCTCAGATGACCCATACTTTAGTCCTGACTATTCTTACATAAATCTGGGTCACTTAACTCTTTTTCTGAAATGAGATAGAATATAAATAAATAATGTTTCTGTGTGCTTGGGAAATTACAAATATAAACTCTTTGAAACTGAGTTTTATCATTTACAAAGTGGGAATAACAGTAGCTTCTCATCCTACCTCCTGGAATTGTGATGAGAATGTCATGAAGTAACAAATGCTCTGTAAACTATAAAATACAAACTGTATGGTACTGTGGTCATCACATCGTTGCCTATGTTGGATTCCTCAAGAAACAGACCTCTCTGCAAAACAGACCCTTGTGTGCAGAGAGTTTGTTGCGGAGTGCTTTTGGCAACAGGTTTTATGAGAGGGGAAAGAGCAAGGATTGAGCAGAGGAAGAAATTGAACAACGATACAGTTGCAGAGAAGACCTCAGCCAATTACAAGGGAGCATTGAATTTCTTTCAGAGTCCTGAAATGAGGCAAGGGGGCCAGACTCTTGAACCTCTGAATCTACGTATCATTAGATGTCGGCTGCCCTGTGTGATGGGATAATCTTGGATGAGGCAGTTCCTATGAGTAGAGAAAAATTCCTAGGGAAGGACTCATCTGTGAACCCTCAGTGGGAAACATTACCAGCTGCTGGGGAAATGAGTGACTGGGTCCTGAGGGAGTATCTTGAGGGTGTACCATAGCATCCATCATGGTGCACCACTCAAATCCATCTGACCCGTATAATAAGTTCACACCATCTGAGAACAGCTCCTCCAGAGTTCTAGTTGGTCTCTTTTACTGGGAGAAATGGACAAAAGGAAGTTTAGAGATGTACTATATAGCCCCAGCTACTGCAGCTCGTCTCAGTTCTATGCAAACAAGCAAACAAAACAAAACAAAACCCCACCACACCAAGATCCTCCTTTTCCACTAGTCATTCTAGATTCATTGTATCTTCAGCTAACACCTCTTCTGGTAAGTTGGCTTACACAGTAAAGTCACCCAGTCCATCCCTGGGAGTTGTTTTCTCAGAGTGCCTCCTTCACTTTTCCATTTACTTGTCAAAATTGGGCAAGGGACTACTGACAAGCATCCTAGTGGATTTTTGCATGCCAAATGTGTTCTTCTCTGCCTCTATTATTCTGCAACTAACCTTGATGATCAGAATAAATTATTCCACCAGGCTAGTGACTCTTCTGCTTGCCTGTTAGTCTTTTTGGCACAAGAAACCCCAAAGACTAGGCAGAATACGTAGCTTAAAATTTAATGGAATTCTTGTTATATCCCCCGGTGGAAGCAAGACCTATAAATGCACAGAATCTGGAGTTGTAGCACAGGAAGCACACATTTTCCCAAGTAAATCCCTGGGAATGATGGTAAGTGGGCCACTTCTGCTTTTATCCCTCGTTCCCCTGACCCACATTTTCTAAGAGCTGGGAACACAGCACCATAATGGTCATTTATTTATGGTATGCTTGCATCTTAGATGATGGATCTATGTCTTCTAGGATATCATCTTTAAGATGGTACCACAGGTATTCCTTCAAAAGGCTCTTTAGTTATATTATCAAGCCAGCAGTTTCTGGGTGGTATAGTATATGATAGGATCAGTAGATTTCTTGGCCATATGTCCACTGCCTCCCTTCTTTTTCCACAAAGTGGGTTCCTTGGTCTGAGGTGGTTATATGGCATAACGTGTCAGTGGACCAGGCTGGAAACCCTAGCATCACCATGGTAGATGATAGAAAAGGCTCAGAGAAAGTGGGCATGCAGGTGTGAGTATACTACAGAAAGTTATAAAAAAAAAAAAAAAAAGTCACCAGCCAACTATGTTCCTGCAAGAGGCTCCAGAAGACACTTCATTCACCAAAGCAATTGGGAATATTCTGGTGAGAAGGGCGCCAGCATCCCTTGGAATCTTCCTTCTCTGTAGGCCAGAACTATTGGTAGGCAATGCTGTTTATAGAACTGGGCTTCTTGACAGCGGTGGAGATAATAGAATCCTGAAATAAGAGGCTGAGTAAATGGCAGTTGCTTTGGTGAGCTGTGGACGCAAATTTGTCTCAGGGAGGGGGCATGACCTTGGGCAAGGAAGCACCTTTTGGATGAGGGTAATGTCTAGGTAAAGACTTGGCTGTGAGCTATCAACAGTCAATAGAACAAATCCCAGCATCTGGGTAAATAAGTGCATTGATTGTTAAGGGTAGGGGGATTGTGCAACACAGCATAGCATCTGTTTCGGCCTTCAAAAACAGGTGGGCAATGCCACTTATTAATTTTTAAGTAAAATGTGATGATGGTACAGCTGGTACATAGAGAGCATAGGTTACTTGAGGTGCTTAGCACCAAGATGGGAGCATTTAATATAATAAATTATTGTATTGCCTCTTGGAAACCTAATTAAAGCCTAAACCTAATTGTTTCATGTACAATTTAAGTGAGGAAATGCAATAAAGTAATTAAATGAAAATTATTTAAAGAATATAACCACTGATCCTAGAGTTCACCTGTCCACTGTGTTGGAGAACACTGGTTAAAATGAGTCTAAACCAACTGACTTCAATGTGGAACATGGTTTAAGAGAGGTTTGCAGAGAGGTCAGGTAAGAAAAAAAATCACTTCAGTAGTCCAGAGATATACAGACTAGCCATTTATTATTAAATTCCGTGAGATACAAGCATAAGCAACCCTTGCTTCTTTCTCTTTTCATGAATTAGAGGGGAAGGAGTATGAAGAATGGATAGGGCAGAGAATGTATTGCTTGCAAGATATTTGGCAAGGTGACATTTGATTTTTAAGAAGTAAATGATTTTCATTATTATAGATGTTGTTTAGCTGCTAATTAAATGTTTTCTGGGGCAAATACTTTTATTCCTGCCAGTGTTTTGAGCGCCTAGCATTTCTTCAGACTAGTGCATGTCTTCTGAATATTCCTGTTTGCCAACCTTTTGCTGCCACTAAGAAAGGTTTATTGGTTATCTCTGCCCTGGGTTTTCTAAAATTAGTGTCTCCCTTGTTTGAAGTTCAATGGTAAAGTTCGATGGTAAAGTAATGTGAGCAAAATATAGTCTTATAGGTGCTGGTATTAAGTTGAAAAGGGATTCAATTCCAAATACTTGGAAGTATTTTGCCTCTGAGAGCATACCAATCTGACTCAAGTTATGACATTTTTATATTGATTTATTCATTCAACAAATATTAAAATATGAAACACTAGAGATGTGCCTGCAGTCTTTTTTTTTATATTCCCATTTGACTTAAGATGAACAAAATTTGAAAATTTTGGCACAGATGATTCCATTTTACAACGTTAGAGTGCATATATTCCTCCAAATATTCTGGTATTCACTCAGGGAGCAAACTTTTGACAGTCTTCCCTACTCTAATTTGATGTTTCTTTGGTGAGGGATCTGACATTTTCTCACAGCTCTTGTTTAATACTGACACTGTGCTTTTAATTATAGGAGAAGCCACAGGCAACAAAATGCAATTATAATAAAATGAATTACAGACCTTTAGACCACTTTACCTTTTGCTGCCTGGTGAAGATTGTATAGTCGCAGCATCAAAGCATCTGATGCTTATTTCTAATCTCCCTATTTGGGTGAGGTGAGGAGAAAATCTGATTGAGAAATTACCTGTTGTGCTATCACAAGATGAATATTGAGACTGACATTCTGTGAGATGTAGTGTGATGTGTTATCCTGCTTACTTCAAGGCGCTGTTACCTGCAGAGAAAGAGCTGCCTGCCTGGCTTTTAAAGTACTACAGTCCTACCTTTTTTTTTTCTTGGTTGAAGAAAATGTAAGAAGAAAGATGTAAATGCTTACATTCTTGTACGTAGTTTTGAGTAAATTTACTTATTCCAGCAATTAAGTGGTTTTGGAAATTAGTTAAATTGATATTTGGCTGCCACAACATAATTATTATCAGTGTTTGTGTGAAGTTCCACTAAATAGATCATTTGGACAAAAATGAGAGATAAAGGACTAATACTTAAAAATTTCTTACTATAAAGAGCATTTACCCATTGTGAAGTACAGTTGCCTCTTGGGTGAGGCAGTTCTGGAAATCGTGCAACTTCTTACCGTCTTTAGACAGTTCTCATTTGGCAGGTTTTGGTGAGTGGAATTAGGCATATACTGAAGCTAATTAACTGCCAAGTTACTTAATAGAACAATTTGTTCTCTTGATTATCCTGTAGTCACTAATCCATTCTTGAAGGATTAAATTTCATTATCTCATATTTTTTGGAGAAGCTGTTTAAAAGGTCTTGTCCTTGCAGGACATTGAATTGTTCATATACTTATAGCACTTATATTTTAGCATTTTACTTTCTCATCTTGGGACACATTTCCTTGTGGAGTTATAATATATCAACAGCAAGGTCAGAAGCTTCAATGCGAGAGGAAACTCCAGGAAAGTAGGTGATGTTTCTCAACTGATGAAATGACAGATCTCACTCATGAAAGAGTCACTGTCTGGGGAAAAAGTAAGGAAGGCAGGCAAAATATGGAATTTTTTTAAATCAAAAAGAGAGTAGGAGAAATTAGAGCAGAAAAGGAAAGAAGGTCTCTGGGGAAAATGCGAGGTGAAGGATAAGAAGTTGGAAAGGGAGAAGAGGAGAACCACTACCAGGGAGTAATCACATAAACACTGCTTATTTCTGTAGTTTTTGAACCTTTTTGCTAGTTTACCTTCTAAAATAATTTAAAAACAAAAAACTATGTACTCTCCCATCCAAATTTAAGTTGACGCATAAATTTGTCATTGTAATTTTACATAGCTGCAAATGATAGAATTTCCAAATTTTGTAAATATTGACAATCCAGATTGTCAATTCAAACTCAAAATTTGTGTGTCTAATACATGTTTATAAATATATCCAATAAATTTAAATACAGTAATGTATTGATAAACCATAATTTTAAAAATGTATAAACATTCATCTTTACTTCCATAGTCAATTTTTTATTTTTCTTCCTTTTTGAACTTGTATTCTATTCCATTTGTCCCACAGTTTTTTTTTTTCCCTAAGCTAATATATTTTTATGCTTGGAAGTCTTTCATTCATTACTCTTAATAATTTTCTGCAAACAAAATATGTATATAAGTTGAAATTAAATTTCCAGTGGCAATAGGGTTCTAAATGTTAAATTTTCTTTTTCTGGATGAAGTCATCATTAAATTATCAGTTCCCAATTGATCAAAGCAGCATAAATAAATGACCAATTTGGTAAATAATTGCTATTCTAAAATATTTATTGGAAACACATTTCTTAGTGAGTTAATTTCCCTAATTAGTTCATATACCTGTGAATAAATATTACTGATAAAAGAAGAAATGTTAATTTCCGATTTTTATTTCTGTAGATGTGACAACTGAGAACCTAGTTCATATTAAAAAGTAAATTGGAATAGAGTTTTGTTATAGCAGCAAGTGCTATTTATTTACTATTGTTTCTTATTCCTAAACTTGCTCTCCTCTATTCTTCTGTGGGATGCAGGGGATTCAATTCAGAATACAGTAAGTCCCCTACATATGAACTAGTTCCATTCCGAGAGCACATTCGTAAGTCCGATTTGTTCATAAGTCCAACAAAGTTAGCCTAGGTACCCAACTAACACAATCGGCTATATGGTACTATACTGAAATAGGTTTATAAAACTTTTCACACAAATTATATTGGGTCGGCCAAAAAGTTCATTCAGGTTTTTCATACCTCTTATGGAAAAACCTGAACGAACTTTTTGGCCGACCCAATACATAAAAAACACACACAAAATAAAGAAAACATTTAAAATCTTATAGTACAGTACCTTGAAAAGTACAGTAGTACAGTACAACAGCTGGCATACAGGGGCTGACATCAAGTGAACAGGCAAGAAGAGTTAGTGACTGGAGGAAGTAGGGGAGGTGGGAGATGGTAGAGCTGAAGAATAGTCAGCAATAGGAGACAGAGGGCAAGCTGCAATCTCACTCACGCCTGATGGTGATGGCACAGGTTCTGGTTCCTTGCTGGATTCAATTCTGTCTACCCTCTTGAAAAAATGATCCAGTGATGTCTGGGTAGTAGCTCTTTTTTTGTTGTCATAGATGACACGGTAGCACTGGATTGCATTCTGAACAGCTACTGCAACCTTCATGTTCCATTCTACACTCGGATCCTGTGCCTCAAAAACTAACAGTGCCGCCTCAAAGAAAATTGCTTGCTTCCAGACATCTTGGGCTTGAAATAAAGATACTGTACTGCTGTACTCTATACAGTACTGCACATTAAAGTACACAAAAGCACAACCACTTGTAGGGGATGCACGCACGTGACAATGTACACCAGATATGTGAACTAATCTACTTGATTGGACATGCGAACGCACATTGGAATCTTTGAAAGTTCGCAACTTGAACGTTCATATATAGGGGACTTACTGTGCTGCATTTCCCAGACCCCTCTACCTGCTGGATTCTAGGGGGAGACTAGAAGGCAGGAAGAGGGAAAAGGGTAATTTCTTCTTGTTTTCTCTGTACTTCTCAGTGATTCTCCAGCTGCGGTTGGTTGTTCTTTTAGTTTCTTTTGATCCTCTCAGAAGCAGCCCTGCTGTGCCCTTCTCCTCCTTGGAGATTCCACAGTGGTTGCAGAGTAGCCCTTCTTCCTCAAAGATCTGTGCACCAGCTGTATGGGTCCCCTCTTTTGGGGGTTTGGTAAACCTACCTCTTCCCCTTTATTCCCCCAGCCCTTGAGGTTGTAGCTGCTTCCTGCAGTTATCTCTGAGTTACGTCAAGTTTTTTTATTTTTTTTCCTAGTAGCTTTGACAACAGTGAAACGAATTCCCTGTATTAAATCTCCAATCTCCTATTTGAAATGTCTAGTTTGGTTTTTCTTTTTGACTGGACTCTGACTGACATAGTGGGCCATTCAATTCTTTGAACTCCTTCCTGGTTATATGCTAAATATCACACAGTGATCCATCATTATAATTTATTTTTAAATTGACAATTGGCTGACAATTTGATGAGGTTCTGCTTCAGTTCTTTTCATTTTTTCTTTTTGAAAGCCAAGAAGTGATGTACAAAAGTATTAGTCACTCAGTCATTAGGAGTATTCATTTTCTGTTTCTGGAAGGTTTTCAAAATATTATTTATCAAGACTGATTAAACGGCTATTAAATATAGCTGTAACTAGTGGTACCTTGTTTATTGTACATGTTCAAAAGCATTGGGAACTATTGTTAATTTCAGTACACCTTTGCCCCTACCATATTTTTGATAAAATGCTTTTATCATATCATGTACTCTAAATATAATTTTGACCTTAGATGAACAAAATTAAATTAAAAATTTATGGAAAATATTTGTTATTAACCTAATTGAGAAAGTCATTGTCTGCCAATGAATCAAATCTGACCCATGTCTATCAAAAAAATGACTATTTTTCAGTTTCTGTAGGTAAAAAACTTGTTTTCAAAATTTTTCTCTATGAATAAGTAACATCAGGAAACACTTGTTTTCTCTAATATGTGGAATATTTTGTTTTGTTGAAGAAGATCTCCAAGGAATTATAATGAAAAATGAAATTAATTCTCACATTGATCGTTAAAAGTGTCAGAGAGGGTGGGGGAAGGAAGAGAAGCAGCAAAACTATTTCAAGTTTCTTAAAGGGGGTAGAATAATTTTTCTCTCCATTTTCTACATCTAAAATACTTCTTAGGAATTTTCTCTCCTTTGATTGGAAGGATATTAAATTTTAAAAATTCTCAAAATAAGATTTTTTCACTTTGCAATGGTGTCCTTAATTTGTCACAACTACTCTATTCAAGAGAAGAAGTATGCTTAATGGATTTTAAAATGTGGAAATGTAACATGTCACACTACTGTACAGGCAAAATATTGCTCTAGTGTTACTCTCTAAAGAGTAGCATTATATCCTGGGAGAATCCTGGATGTTGAAGTCAGTTAGATCACTGAGTCTAAGCGGTGGTAGCACTAGCTGATAGGAAATTCATTAAGTACTTCAAAACTTCACTGTCTTTTCTATAAAATGGGCTAAAAAATGCCAATGTTGCAGGATAGTTTTAAGGATAAAATGACGAAATGTATGTAAAGCACTTAGGACAGTGTTGGGCACATGGTAGGCATTTTGTTAAATGGTGGCTATTATTAAAGGCTGCTCCTTGATCTTTCACACTGTGGACATAGAATATGGATCATAATAGTTTGGTAGGGTACACTCCATTCATTTTTTTTTTATTCACTCATTTTTTTTTTTTTTTGGCCACACTGTGCAGCATCTGGGATTCTGGTACCCCGACCAGGGATGTAACCCAGGCCCCCTGCCATGGAAGTGTGGAGTCTTAACCACTGGACCACAAGGGAAGTCCCCACCCCGTTCGTCTTGATGTTCTGCTGATCATCACCTTTGTCCTTACTGTTTCTGCCCTCTTCCGTTCTGCTTTGGGACGTATTTCACTTCCATTTGTCAGGACAGTCTTCATACAGTTGGCTTTTGGTGGAAGTTTTTGTTTGCCTCCAGCACATCCTCAAAGAAGGTCACATTGCCACTTCTGCCTGTAAGGAGAGGGTGGTTGGGAAATATATAGGGGTTTTGTTATTGTATGTTTTTTAAGCTGGCCACATTGCCATCTAGAGTGAAGATGAAGAAAAAAATTAATAGGCAACATGGTGTCTGCAAAAACTCTTAAATGTGTTGGTGTATCTGAAACTTTCTTAGCAGAACTGTTTAAAAGTTTGAGGCATGTAGATGGTGTTTTTCTCTAGAGTCCAGTGTTGACATATAATTTCACCTATTTCTATATTTAAATCTATTTCTGGAGATGGGAAGTGGGGGCCAGGGCAGGATCCAATGACACCTGGGGCAGTATGGGAACTTACACCCATATCATGTTCTTTCCTGAAAGTCTATAAAATACACCTTTGGACCACATTGATGAATGATGAGTTTGTGTTCTTTTTTCTAAGAAGAACTTAAATATTCCATTTTTTCAAGTTTTACGTATTTGGCTGAGTTACTGTTATAACTGTGGGTGTTTTGTAGAACATCAAGCAACCTGCCTATGCTGCAACGAACACTGAAATACTGTTCTCTGGGTGCTGGCCCCTTCTTCCAGGGACTCCCACACCAAACAGGGTACACCTAATCAGGCCAAATGTAGAAAGCCTCTTTTTCTGCATGTTACCTCGGACCTTGCTCTCTGCCTTCTTCTCTTGGAAATCCATTCTATTCCTTCTTAATCTGGTTTGATGCTTAGGCATCAAGTATAGCTGCTCATTGGGAAAATGCTCGTCTGGCCCTATTTTTCTCTATAAAACCTTTGGATGTGAATTTCCTTTCTGAATCATAGAGCTTGTATTACCTCCTTGAAAATAATAGGTTTTTGATAACAAGATATTGCAGGAGTTGTGACTTTTTACATTTAGTGTTTGTATATTGAGTTATGAAGAAGAAAAGTTAAACAGAAAAAAATTCAATGCAAAAGATAACAATACATGGAGAAAAATAACAAATATTTCTACTCCGGGAATGTTTTTTTAAAGGCTTGAAAGTGATTTATGTTTTTTGGGTTTTCCTAATATTAGGTCTTACATAAAATGTATGATATTACCTCTCTGTATAGAGAATTCTCACATATTTACAGTGAACTATTTTACAGCCTTCAATTTTTGTTCTATTTAATTTTCCCTTAAAGATCTTTTTGAATCTTTTTTGACTATTTTATATTACCCTGAAGTTATGGAAATAATCATGTGTTGTGTGGTTTCCCTTTCCTGCATGGCGCTCACAGCTGTGACCACTTACCTTTAAATGGAAATTTCAGTCTCTACAGCCTCTAGCCTTGGGAACAGTAGAGCCTTAATAAAGAGAAGCTCAAGAAATTTAAGTGTAAGTAGCTCAACATATTTATCCTTTTGGCTTATTTTACTCTGATTTTGTACCTTAATCCTAAAACCTGGAACTTGGCTTTTTTTTCTTTATGTACAATATCCCATTTAAAACTCTGTTTCAAAAAATGAGTCCCTGTTTCACATCTCTCTTCCCAGTCACTGACTTCTCTGGGATTAAGTTCCTGTACTTAATTTTTTGGGCCTCAGCAGCTGATTCTCTATATTTTGGCAGCCTTGCCTTAATTTCTATAAGTATTGTGGGAACTTGGAGAAAGCCTTAGACAGGTTAACCCCTTGGTGGTTTGAATTTTGAATTAGACATTCCTTGAGAAACTGATTTGGGAGAGGAAGTCTTTTAATTTAGTGTTGCACATTCTGCAGAGGTTTGACCTGAGTACAGTAGAGTGATGAGTTAGTGCAGAGAAGTTTGAAATTAACAAATGAAGGTCTCATAAAGTATGCATACCCCTTGCCTGTTTTGTTGTTGTTGTTGCTATATCCCAACAAAAACTGATGTGTATTCCTTTCACACAGTGCAGTGAAAAGTTAATGTTGCAGTAATGTTCTGTTTTGAAATTGAGTATGATTGAGTCTTCCCTATAAAATTACATATTTTGCTACACATTAACTCAGTACATGCTTGCATACAACTACTGTGAATACTATGCTGTGGAGTTCTCACATCAATTTTTTCCTTCACTTAGGAACTTTTAACTAGGGTGACCAGAAGATGTTTTCTATTTTGCTTTGATCTAGAATCCTACTTTGTCTGCAAAGCAGTTATTCAAAGTTTCAGCTCCTAAGCTTTTATTTGTTTCTATACTACAGCATTACATCTCCTCTGTTTTCTGTTATATTTAATAGCTATATTTAGTTTCATTCTGACATTCTTTTTAAATCTTCAAGTGTTGAGTCTATGTTTTCTGGCTTCAAAATGTTGCAGTGATGATGAGGGAGTATTTCAAATAATGTTTTGGTGAAAAAGTTCATGTATATGTTGTGTTCTGAGCTGAAAACAGATTTCCCATTGGAGAGATGACAGATTTCCTCTGTTATCATAAAGCAAACTGTTTTTAAAGTAAATCAGGCGTTTATTTTTCTTCTCATCATTTTATTCATTATTCATTCAGTAAATATTAATGAAATGTCAACTAGTGCCAGACATTCTTCTAGGCACTTGGGATTCAGCAATGACCAAATGCCTACTTCTGTAGAGCTTACATTCTAGTTCAGTGGTGCTCAAACTTTGCTGCATATTATAATCTCCTGGAGAGACTTTAAGACTCCTATGTTTTGCCCCATGCCAATTAAATCAGAATCTCTGGGGGTGGATGCAGGCATATGTTTTCCGATGAGTCCAATGTACATTCTAAATTTGAGAACCATTAATCTACAGCAGGAGTTATCACATTATCCCATATGCCATACTGATCAGAAGGGCTTGTTACAATTCAGAATAAAGGTGTCCCTTGAATAAGGCTGGGTTTCGGGATGCCAATCCAACAGGAAGTTAAAAATCAACATAAAATTTATACTTGGCCCTTGGAACCCACTGGTTCCACCAACTGCAGACCTTACTGTACATTCTATTGAAGAAAAATCCAAGTTTAAGTGGACCCAAGAGTTCAAACCCATGTTTTTCAAGAGTCAGCTGTAGTTTCTGATTCAGTAGTCTGGGGCTAGACCTAGGAATTTACATTTCTAACAAGTTCCCTGGTGAAGTGGATGCTGCTGGTTTGGGGGGTTAACTTTGAGAATAACTGATATAGAGCCCTGATACTCAATCCATGGTAGCAGATCAGCAGTATGGGCTTTTCTAACAGAACTTGTTAGAAGTGTGGAATCTCCCCAAGCCAGAAGGGCATGGCATGATATATTTAAGGTGATGAAAGGGAAGAACGTACAATCAAGATTACTCTACCTGGCAAGCATCTCATTCAGATTTGACAGAGAAATCAAAAGGTTTACAGACAAGCAAAAGCTAAGAGAATTCAGCACCACCAAACCAGCTCTACAACAAATGCTAAAGGAATTTCCCTAAGTGGGAAACACAACAGAAGAAAAGGACCTACGAAAACAAACCCCAAACAATTAAGACAATGGTAACAGGAACATACATATCTATAATTACTTAAATGTGAATGGATTAAATGCTCCAACCAAAAGACACAGGCTCCCTGAATGGATACAAAAACAAGACCCATATGTATGCTGTCTACAAGAGATCCACTTCAGACCTAGGGACACATACAGACTGAAAGTGAGGGGATGGAAAAAGATATTCCATGCAAATGGAAATCAAAAGAAAGCTGGAGTAGCAATACTCATATCAGGTAAAATAGAATTTAAAATAAAGAATGTTACAAGAGCCAAGGAAGGCCACTACATAATGATCAAGGTATCAATCCAAGATGAAGATACAACAATTATAAATAAATATGCACCCAACATAGGAGCACCTCAATACATAAGGCAACTGCTAACAGCTATAAAAGACAGTAATATGATAATAGTGGGGGACTTTAACACCTCACTTACACGAATGGACAGATCCTCCAGTAGAAAATAAGGAAACACAAGCTTTAAATGACAAAATAGACCAGATAGATTTAATTGATATTTATAGGACATTCCATCCAAGAACAGCACATTACACTTTCTTCTCAAGTGCGCATGGAACATTCTCCAGGATAGATCACATCTTGCATCACAAATCAAGCCTCGGTAAATTTAAGAAAATTGAAATCATATCAAGCGTCTTTTCCAACCATAACGCTATGAGATTAGAAATAAATTACAGGGAATTAAATGTACAAAACACAAACACATGGAGGCTAAACAATACATTACTAAATAACTGAGAGGTCACTGAAGAAATCAAAGAGGAAATCAAAAAGTACCTAGAGATAAATGACAATGAAACATGATGATCCAAAATGTATGGGATGCAGCAAAAGCAGTTCTTAGAGGGAAGTTTATAGCAATACAATCCTACCTCAAGAGTCAAGAAAAATCTCAAATAAACAATCTAACCTAAAGGAACTAGAGAAAGAGGAACAAAGTTAGTGGAAGGAAAGAAATCATAAAGATTAGAGCAGAAATAAATGACATAGAAACAAAGAAAATAATAGCAAAGATCAATAAAACTAAAAGCTGTTTTTTTGGGAAGATAAACAAAACCGATAAACCTTTAGCCAGATTCTTCAAGAAAAAGAGGGAGAGGACCCAAATCAGAAAAATTAGAAATGAAAAAGGAGAAGTTACAACTGACGCCACAGAAATACATCATCATAAGAGACTACTACAAGCAACTCTATTACAATAAAATGGACAACCTGGAAGAAATGGACAAATTCTTAAAAAGGTACAACTTTCCAAGACTGAACAAGGAAGAAATAGAAAATATGAACAGACCAATGACAAGTAATGAAATTGAAACTGTGATTAAAAATCTTCCAAGAAACAAAAGTCCAGGACCAGATGGCTTCACAGGTGAATTCTATGAAACATTTAGGGACAGAGCTAACACCCATCCTTCTCAAACTCTTCCAAAAATTTGCAGAGGAAGAAACACTCTCCAACTCATTCTACAAGGCCACCATCACCCTGATACCAAAACCAGACAAAGATACTACAAAAAAAGAAAATTACAGACCAATATCACTGATGAATATAGATGCAAAAATCCTCAACAAAATACTAGCAAACAGAATCCAACAACATGTTAAAAGGATCATACACCGTGATCAAGTGGGATTTATCCCAAGGATGAAAGGATTCTTCAATATATGCAGATCAATCAACATGATACACCTTATTAACAAATTGAAGAATAAAAACCATATGATCATCTCAGCAGATGCAGAAAAAGCTTTTGACAAAATTCAACACCCATTTATGATAAAAAGTCTCCAGTAAGTGGGCATAGAGGGAACCTACCTCAACATAATAAAGGCCATATATGACAAACCCATAGCGAACATCATTCTCAATGGTGAAAAACTGAAAGCATTTCCTCTAAGATCAGGAACAAGACAAGGATGTCCACTCTCGCCACTATTATTCAATATAGTTTTGGAAGTCCTAGCCACGGCAATCAGAGAAGAAAAAGAAATTAAAGGAACACAAATTGGAAAAAAGAAGTAAAACTGTCATTGTTTGCAGATGACATGATAATAGACACAGATAATCCTAGATATGCCACCAGAAAACTACTTGAGGTAAGCAATGAATTTGGTAAGGTAGCAGGATACAAAATTAATGCACAGAAATCTCTTGCATTCCTATACACTAACAATGAAAGATCAGAAAGAGAAATTAAGGAAACAATCCCATTCACCATTGCAACAAAAAGAATAAAACACCTAGGAATAAACCTACCTAAGGAGGTCAGAGACCTGTAGTTGGAAAACTATAAGATACTGATGAAAGAAATCAAAGAGGACACAAACAGATGGACAGATATACCATGTTCTTGGGTTGGAACAATCAATATTGTGAAAATGACTGTACTACCCAAAGCAATCTAGAGATTCAACGCAATCCTTGTCAAATTACCATGGCATTTTTTACAGAACTAGAACAAAAAAATCTTAAAATTTGTATGGAGACACAAAAGACCCCGAGTAGCCAAAGCAGTCTTGAGGGAAAAAAATGGAGCTGGAGGAATCAGATTCCCTGACTTCACACTATACTACAAAGGTACAGTAATCAAGACTGTATGGTACTGGCACAAAAACAGAAATATGGATCAATGGAACAGGATAGAAAGCCCAGAGATAAACCCATGCACCTGTGGTCAACTAACCTATGAGAAAGGAGGCAAGGATATACGATGGAGAAAAGACAGCCTCTTCAATAAGTGGTGCTGGGAAAACTGGACAGCTACATGTAAAAGAATGAAATTAGAACACTCCCTAACACCATACACAAAAATAAACTCAAAATGGATTAAAGACCTAAATGTAAGACTGGACACTATAATCTTAGAGGAAAGAACACATAGGCAGGACACTCTTTGACATAAATCACAGCAAGATCTTTTTTGACCCACCCCTTAGAGTAATGGAAATAAAACCAAAAATAAACAAACGGAACGTAATGAAACTTAAAACCTTTTGCACAGCAATGGAAACCATACAGAAGATGAAAAGACAACCCTCAGAAAGGGAGAAAATATTTGCAAATGAATCAATGGACAAAGGATTACTCTGCAAAATATATGAACAGCTCATGCAGCTCAGTATTAAAAAAACAAACAACCCAATCCAAAAATGAGCAGAAGACCATTAATAGACATTTCTTCAAAGAAGAAATACAAATGGCCAAGAGGCACGTGAAAAGCTGCTCAATATCACTGATTATTAGAGAAATGCAAATCAAAACTACAATGAGGTATCACCTCACACCAGTTAGAATGGGCATCATCAGAAAATCTACAAACATCAAATGCCTCAGAGGGTGTGGAGAAAAGGGAACCCTCTTGCACTGTTGGTGGGAATGTAAATTGATAACAGCCACTATAGAGAACAGTATGGAGGTTGCTTAAAAAACGAAAAATAGAATTACCATATGACCCAGAAATCCCACTACTGGGCATACACTGAGAAAACCGTAATTCAAAAAGACATATACACCCCAATGTTCATTGCAGCACTATTTATAATAGCCAGGTCATGGAAGCAATCTAAATGCCCATGGAGAGAATAATGGATAAAGATGTGGTTCATATATACAATGGAATGTTACTTAGCCATAAAAAGGAACGAATTTGGGTCATTTGTAGAGACGTGGATAGACCTAGACACTGTCATACAGAGTGAAGTAAGTCAGAAAGAGAAAAACAAATATCGTATATTAACGCATATATGTGGGATCTAGAAAAATGGTACAGATAAACTGGTTTTCAGGGCAGAAGTTGAGACACAGATGTAGAGAAAAAACGTATGGACACCAATGAGGGAAAGTGGTGCCGGTGGGATGGATTTGGAGATTGGGATTGACATATATACTCTAATTTGTGTAAAATAGATAACTAATAAGAATCTGCTGTATAAAAAAAAAATGTAGAATCTGTGGCTCACCCTAGACCTAATGAGTCAGTATCTGTGTTTTGACAAAATCTCCAGGTGATTCAAGTGTATACCAATATTTGAGATCTGCTCCATTGCACTTTGTCACCTGCATGTCATGTAAACTATAGACTTATTACTTGATTTGAATATATTCATTTATATAAGCTGATATTACATATAATTTTGGAATAAAGCACATAGTGGTGATTTATAATGAGATATTCTGCTTTTTTTTAATGTCTTTTTCTACTACAAAGGGCTTGTAGTAGTAAATACAAATGAAAAATAACAGGCTTAATTCTCCCTGTTGAAAATAAAGAAGTAACCCCCACCCCCAGTTTTTTCTTAGAACATTTACTTTAGAAAACTTGTAACTTCATTCTCCATCTCTTTAAAATGTATGTAAACTTTTAAAAAAAAGCTAAATAAGCCTCTAACCAGGGACTGGGAACTATATCTTTGAAATACAATCCAGAAAGATATCACCCTATCTTCCAGTCTCTGTGAGAGGGTAGGAGCTTAACTTTGGTGGCCTCTTCCTCCAAGTGGCAAAACTTCCTCTCGTCATAAAGATATGAGAAGTTATCTTTTCTTTTGGATTAAGCCAATTAACTAACACAGATGGTCACCCCAACTACCAAGTGAATTTGAGATGAACTATTGTATGACAATGGGGCTGTCAAATCAACTTACTTGAGGACTAGTTACTGCTTCTCTTGAGCATGTATGAATCATATCTACTTGACTCTATGAAGGGTGAGACTTATATATATCTTTGTAATCTCTTAGTGGATTGCCTGTGATGTACATCACATTCTGGCTTAATGCTTATTCAATGATAATTTTTTTTTCCTACCTTTGAGGAGAGTTTTTCTGCATGGAGAAGAAATTATTTTTAATCTTATTTTCTCAGTGGGCTTTAGTCAGTATTAACTTTCCAGACTACTTTCCTCCTCTAGCCAGCCATGGCACTCATTAGGCATGCGACATTTTTTGAGGGGAATGGGGATGAGAGGGAGTACTCTTAGAATATATTATAAAAACAAAAGAGTTTGGGCTTCCCTGGTGGCGCAGTGGTTGAGGGTTCGCCTGCCGATGCAGGGGACGTGGGTTCGTGCCCCGGTCCGGGAGGATCCCGCATGCTGCGGAGTGGCTGGGCCCGTGAGCCATGGCCGCTGAGCCTGCACGTCCGGAGCCTGTGCTCCGCGACGGGAGAGGCCACAGCAGTGAGAGGCCCACGGCGTACCGCAAAAAAAAAAAACAAAAACAAAAAAACCCCAAAAGAGTCTAATTCAGATTCTGTTTTCCAAACTTAAAAAAACCCACTCAGTTATGGAGTTTTTCAACCATATATAAAAGTAGAGAAATTAGTATAATGAACCCCTCTGTACTCTTCTCCCAGCTTCAGTAATTTTCAAAATTTTTTTCAGTCTTGTTTCATCTATATCCAGTTTTGGTTTATTTGGCCGAGGTATTTTAAAGCAAAATCTAGACATCATTTAACCTCGAAATACTTCAGTATGTGTCTCTAATATATTTCTTTAAAAATTACATAACCATAACTATTCACAATAGCCAGAAGATGGACACAGTAAAATGTCCATCTTGGACATGTATAGAGTAATGGAAAAACAATTTGTGGTATACACATACATAAAATGGAATATTATTTATAATATGAACAAAGACTGCATGCCCAATGTGGATGAACTTCCAAAACATTCTAAGTGAAAGAAGCTAGATATAAAAAGTCACATATTGTATGACTCCAATTATATGAACTATCTGTAATAAATAGATCTGCAGAGACATAATGAAGATTGGTGGTTGCCAGGGACTAGGGAGAAGGAGGAATGAGGAGAAACTGCTTAATGGGAAAGGGGTTTAATGTGAAGTGTTGGAACTGTTTAAGAACTAGATGGAGGTGGTTATACAACACGTGGAATAGAAAATTTTTAGTCCTTCAGGATCTCTTATAATAACAGAGAGGTGAATATTTGAAGCAATTACAAATTTGGAAAGGTTACACTGAGAACATTGTTTTGAGAGAAAATAACTGGGAGATTCTTTACATAGCAAGGTTGGGGAAGACCTTTCCTAGTATAGTTTCTAAACTAAGGTCTAGACGTTGAAGAGAGGCTTCTAGCAGACAAGAGTCTCGAGGCAAGAAAGGGGTTGGCATGTTTGAGGAACTGAATGCAGGTGTAGGTCATGGATGTGTTGGTGCAGACTTTCCCTGTAGGTGGATTGGGCCTGTATCGGGCTTAATAAATGGGACTTAAGTATTCAGTTCATGAAAGAATGATGGGTCATCATCTACTCTTCCCTCAAATCATGGTGGAAAGAGGATGTTTATGTAGCCTGGAGTAAGAACAATTGCATTTTATTTTCCTTATCACTCTGTGCATCCCTAATTGGATGAAACAAAGAAGTATGAAGAATGCTGATAATACTGGATACGTGTTAGGTGTGTATATACTAGGTATATCTCTATATATCTACTATATAATGTGGATATATACTAGGCATATATTTAGTATATAATGTAGATAATACTAGGATATGGTAATAAAACAACTTCTGAAGAGGATAGGATGAAGAAACTGTGCAAAGCCAGAACACCATAGGAATCCAGGGTCAGAGAAGAAAATAAGGAACTGGAGGGAGAGGCATGGGGATGGCAGGGGAATGAAACCATCTTCTCTCGTGTGTAATAGATAGAAATAGGTAGAGTATCCACTCTGCTCACTCTTATTGTGTGTGTATAAACAAATCATTTTACCTCTGGAAGCATCAGCTGTGAAATGGGAATTATAATCATACTTATCCTACAGGGATTATGTGGGATTTAAATGAGATCATGATTGAAACTGGCTCAGTGGGATGACTTACACAAAGCAAACTATTAAATGTTTACTTGCAGTATGGATATTACAATTTTTTCTGCTCCTAACTTTTCTAGACCTTCTCAAATTTATGTTTTGTTCTCATGTTTTTATACCTTGGATTCATATTTTGGCTTTCTCCTTTCTAGGCTTTAAAAAAATGCCCCTATAGAGAAAATTGTGTAAGTTTCTGAATGACCCAGGTTTTTGTTTCAACCTCTTGGTACATTTAAATGAGAAGCTTCTTTGTTACTAGAGCCTATGTCACTGACTGTAGTCAGTACATTCATATGGTCATTCAAAGAGCAAAGTTGTAACTGAATTTAACCATTATTCAAAATATCTAGTTGTTTGCATAAAATAGCATAGATACTTTTGTGTGTAAAAACTCTGGAATACTTAGAAGCATTAATTAAGTGATAATTGCAAGCAAAGCATGTTATTAGATGCTTTTGAAGATATGGAGATGAATTACAAATAATGTAGGTTTAATATTTCTAACACTTTTCCAGCATATTTAAGTTATTATCTTATTAGACTCATAGCACATTTTATAAGTTATTACATTTTATGAATTTTTCTTATATATGCAGAAACAGAAGTTTGGAAAGGCAAAGTGAGTTACCCATGAGTAGTAAATGGTGGTAATAGGGTATAAATTTAATTTTTTTGACTCCCAAACCCAGTGTTCTTTTCACCATGTAAAAATCCAGGTAGATAAACCATATTCACTTAGCAACTGAGGCTAAGCATAACTTCTCAAGTAACAGATCTATAAGTTCTAAGCCATAGGAGATATTGATAGTCACCAAGATTTGATAGTCCAAAGATATATGCTCAAGTCTCAGCTCTGCCGTTTACTATCTTTGGGGCCTTGAATGAGTCTCTTGACCTTGCTGAGGTTTAATTCCCTCATCTTGTTGTGAAGATAAAATTATATAGTATATTGAAGCCACTGATATAACTAAATTGCTCTAGAAATAGAACAATATCCCATTGGTTACAAGATGTTGACTTGATACTTCTAATTTGAAAAATTTCATGATTTTTCTATATATTACATTTAAAATATGTAGGAAGTGTTTCATATAACTGATGTAGGATACATTAAACACTTTCATATAGGACAGTTTTCCCACAAAATACTTCTCTAGTGTGCACATGACTAATTTTAAGGAACATTATTTATCCTACTGTTTATCCAAACCCATGTAATAAGAAGGCATGTTATAGTTCTACCCTACCCCATGTATTGTTCTTTAGAAGATCTTTTAAAACTTCTCTTATTCCACCTCTTCTCTGGATTCTCTGAGCTAATTGGTACTCAATATGCTAAGTACTTCCAAAAGACTATTTTTGTTAGGTCCTCAAATACTTGTAATAAAGTATTATTTCCCTCTGCCATTTGGGTACTTTAGTTGCCAGAAAGAGTCATAGAACTTCTAAAAGTGCTTGTTAGGGAATATCCTGCTAATTGCTTTTGATCTGCCTTAAAAAGAGCCATTAGCAACAACTCAAATTTTATGTTTGGAGATATGAACATTCTCATGACCAAACGTGAGTTTTTAGTCCTAAAAGTTTATCATAGAGAAAATGATGTTTCTGATCCCATGAACATGTTTGAAGAGTTAGGCTGATGTTTTTCTCAGATCTTTTTTCCTTTGCATCACACGGTATAGCATTCCTTCATGAGGGGTTAGGTTTCACACATGTTTATATTTAGTACCTATGGGAATCTAAACTGACAATTAATAGTTGAGAATCATTTTAAAAAATATATGAAGGCAGAAAATCAAGTGCTGACTGGTTCATTAAGCAATTCAATCCCAAACTGTAAAAAGTTTGTCTAATCCTGCCTGAAGCCTGACTGATCCTGTCATAAACACTTTTCATAAACCTTACACTTGAACCTGGTCTTGCAGTTTTATTAATCTAGCAATAATTCAACATGACATCCCATGTAGCAATATAAATCTATAAGATGGATATCATAAAACTTACACCATTACATAGCCATGGGTAATCATGTAAAAGTGCAGTTTCTTTTAGTTAGGTATTCTCTCTGAATTGCTGCTTCTGCCTTGGTTGAACAGATGTATTGACTGTAACACAGTCCCACTGTGTTGGTATGCCTGAAGGAAAAGAAAGAAATTCAGATAGACACTGATGATAAAAAGTTCTGGAGTTTGGAGAGCCTATTTGCAAAACTCATGGAGCAGTTTAGCAAAGACATATTTGTGAAGCTTATATTCTTTGGGAAGATTCCTTTTCTGTGTTGCTATGTGGAATTTTTAGCTCTTGGATTTCATGGCTGCATTGATATTCTATAGATGTATGAGGGGCCCTGGGCAATAGGTACACTTTCAGAAACTCAAATGAAGTCCCACCTGTCAGACTTTTGGTTTTCTTCTCAGTCTAGGGGTTGGATGAACTCTCAAACTAGACCATAGCAGACTCAATCTTAGAAATATTACATTACTACAATCCTGTTATTTGGAACAGAAGACTGCATTTCTATTTTATATGGGGCAGAGAGACATTTCCAAGAATAAGCTTAGAAGAAGGAGTCCGTAAAAGCTGGAGGGTTTGTTTTCATATGCTTGCCATAGTTGCTCGCCAGCAGCAATCTGCTGTCAAATAAAAGTGAGTCTTGAAGGAATGTTCATATAGCTATTATTGAACCCATGGGACACTTATGCTTCTATAAGATAGGTGTTGGAAAAATATCTGAAGCCATAGGATGTTTTCCCCCTGCACATGCTTTGTGGATCTATTGACTATACATGAGAAAAAAAAAATTCCACTTTGATGTGACAGGGAATAAAAACCAAGCTTGTGTTACACATAGTGCTTTAACATTGTCACAGCTATAATTCAATAAGATGTGTGTGTAATTATTTGAGGATTTTCTCTGCTAGATTTGGAACTCCTCTAGTGCTTAATACAGTGCTTTAGCGCATGGTAAGTGCTCACTTTGCACGTTTAATGATTTAACCACTAAGGTGATATCTATACAATGGAAAGAGAAACAGAAAATTTTGAGTGTTGTCTACTTCACTGACCAACAACTGACATTCAAACTTCATTCCTAAGTAGTTACTTTTTAAGGAGTGTGTGGTATGTATGCATATGTATGTGTTTGGGGGACACTTGTGTAGACTTTGTAGGGGCGATTAGTTGAAAGACAATAAGCACTGCATATTTTATTTAGTAATTCATTAAAAATGTAGTAAATGTCAAATTTGACACTCTTACCTAGAAGCTTAAGACATCCACATTAGCTCCTATGTATTATGTGTTTTCCTTATCAGATGTGTGTCTCAATAAAAGCTTGCATTCCTTTAGTCTTCCAAATATAGGAAAACACAGCAATAATGTGAATTTGAATACCACAAACTGTTCGCAATTGGCTGCAATTTTCTTCCCAGCCCTGGATCTTAGACAAAGCAGATAGTGGGTGTGGGTAATAGGCTAACATTATTCATCTGTGGTGGTGGTGAGCTTAGGGAAACATGGAGGAGGGTGAGACCCTGTGGGGAATCTTCAGGCATTAGGCTATCCCTTTCCTCAAAAGTACCAAAGTAGAAGTTAGGAATCTATGTTCCTCTTTTCCCAGTAGTCTTCTGACCCATTCTCCTCGGTTCAGGCTGAAATCCACCCCCACCCCTCCCTGTCCCTAAACTGCCATATTCTTGGAATTCCTGCTTCTGTTTCTGAAAACTCCTTGATATTTACATTGGAACAGGAAATTGTTACAAGAGGTGCCAAACTGCAGCCAAAACAGGTGAATTTGGGTAAATCTCTCATTTCATTAGCTTTGCAATGGTGGAGACCTATATTTTATCCACAGTTTTTGTTTTTGCTTTTTTTTTTTTTTTTTTTGTGGTACACGGGCCTCTCACTGTTGTGGCCTCTCCCGTTGCGGAGCACAGGCCCCGGACGCGCAGGCTCAGCGGCCATGGCTCACGGGCCCAGCCGCTCTGCGGCATGTGGGATCTTCCCAGACCGGGGCACGAACCCGTGTCTCCTGCATCGGCAGGCGGACTCTCAACCTCTGCGCCACCAGGGAAGCCCTTTTTTTTTTTTTTTGCGTTACGTGGGCCTGTCACTGTTGTGCTCTCTCCCGTTGCGGAGTACAGGCTCCGGACGCGCAGGCTCAGCGGCCATGGCTCACGGGCCCAGCCGCTCCGCGGCATGTGGGATCTTCCCGCGCCAGGGCACGAACCTGCGTCTCCTGAATCGGCAGGCAGACTCTCAACCACTGCGTCACCAGGGAAGCCCCTGTTTTGTTTTGTTTTGTTTTGTTTTAAACTCCATTTATAGCCTTATGTCAGGGCTTTACTGGAGTACCAGTAGTTTCATTTCTATAGCAACGACAAACATTAAGTTTCAATAACTACTGACTATATAGCCGCTTTTCAGTTGAAATTATGTGGTCTATTATCATTAAGAAGCAATTTTATAGTAAGTAAAAACGTAAGCTTTGCCTAATGCAGTATTACTAGAGCTTTATGATCAGATACCAAAACAAATATAGGTATTTACTATTTTCCTTCTTCCATCTTCATGTGATAGAATGAGATTATTTTTAATTTAATATTTTTGTTGGAGTATAGTTGATTTACAGTGTTGTTAGTTTCTGCTGTACAGCAAAGTGAATTAGCTATACGTATACATATGTCCACTCTCTTCTAGACTATAGAGTGAGCTTCTTGAATTCAACTTCCAGGTAGTGCAAATGATTCTCTTATTTACATTCACATATCATATTTAAAGCTCTTTAGATCAGCATTGAACTACCAGAGAACCAGCAAATATCAAAGCCAGAATCACAACTGAATATATTATCCTAATTTGCTTTCCCAGTAGAGATACTTTTATTTTATTCAAATGAGAGAACAGTTATAATACACAATGGTAAACACTCATTGTAGTAAACACTGGCTGCAACTATGTACATAACCATTTGCAAAGAGCTGAATAAAATAATTGATTAACATTGGCTATTTTCCTTTAACCTTTAAAATACGACTGCTTGAATTTGTGTTTTTATTTGTATGTGGAGCCTGCATATCTACCGTTTGCCCTTTTCCTTTGTCATTTTCATGTCAAGGGGGTAGGAGAGGGAGAAGATAGACTCATCCTTAGGGCAAGAAAAACTCACCATTCCTTTTTTTAGTGCTTTTGCTAAAACAGTACTAATTAGGAGAGAAGAGAAAGTTAACAGTTGGGAAATTCTTTAGAACTTTTGAATGAATAGGGACAAGCAGAAAGAACTTTCATTTAGAAATAGAGTGGGACTTTTATAGTTCTGTTTTCATTATTGCTTTTGGATAAGAACACAAGAGTTTTGCAGCTCTAGAATTTGCCACCTGTTTTTTTCAAACAGTATTAAGGTAGGGAAGAGCAGTACTTATTCACAAAAATAGATTTGACTTGCTGTCAACATTTAATATAAAAAAGCTTATTTAAATTAAAAAATCTCAAAGGGGCTTAATATATTTTTTCCTGTTCTGAGGTCATAAGTGTTTGTAGAGATTTTTTGTCAGTATCCTATTAATTCCATCTGTCACTCATCTTCTGAGAACAATAGAAAATTCTGAAATTTTAATTTTAACATGTTTTAAAAATTTATATTTACCCACAAACTTCAGTCTTATTGGTGTACAGTTCTAAGAATTTTTGAACAGTCCTATAACAACTACCATCATCAAGATATAGAAGAGTCCCATCACCCCAAATTATTTCCTTATGCTGCCTCTATTTAGTCAATCCTTTCTCCTACCTTAATCCCTGGCAACAGCGATCTATTGTCTATCTTTATAGTTTTACATTGTCCAGAATGTCATATAAATGAAATCATACAGTATGTAGCTTTTTGAGTCTGTTTTTTCTCACTTAATATATTTCAGATTTTATGCTATTGTATGGCAATAATTTGTTCATTTTTATTGCTAATATGTCATATTCACTGGTTGAAAGATATTAGTGTTCTTTTTCCCAGTTTTGAATGATTATGAAGAAATTCTCTATAAACTTCTTGTGTTGTAAATGGTGGGGGTAAGTTCCCCTTGTGGGGACTTTAAGGATCACTCCAACACGGTTGCAGAATTTACACTGAGACATATGACATTAAAGGATTTATTATACTCACAGGTACTAGAAGAGGGAAGCAGGGGGCCATATGGGAGGAGCTCCTAGGGAGAAGGCTTAGCCAAGCAAATGGGAGCCAAGAGAGGGAGGATCTGTGGGCAAGTGCCTTTATTGGGGGTCAGGGTGGAGTACACAGCAAAAGGTGTGAGGGATTTCTTTGGTGCATTGAATGTCACTAGGTCATAGTCAATGGAGGGCAAGAAGGGGACCTAGTAGCAAGGACAGGCTTATCATCCTGGTTACCTGCGTCGGGTGCTCACACAGCAGGTTTGTGGGGCTGTTGAGGCATCAGGAAAATATGACGTTTTAAAAATTTACAATATGCTTCTGCATACAAGTTCTGATGTGACCACTTTATAGGAAATTGACAAATTATATATATAATATATAGACAGGTGTATGTGTATATATATATATATAATATATATATATGTATATATACACACATACACATTTTTTCAGATTGTTTTCCATTATAGGTTATTACAAGATATTGAGTATAGTTCCCTGTGCTATAAATTCTTGTTGCTTATCTGTTTTATATATACAGGTTTGTATCTTTAATTCCATACTCCTAATTTATCCCTCCATTCTTTTTCCATTTAGTAACCATAAGTTTGTTTTCTATGTTTATGAATCTGTTTCTGTTTTGTATATAGATTTATTTGTATTATTTTTTAGATTCTACGTATAAGTGATATCATATAATCTTTCTCTGATTTAGTATAATATTCTCTAGATACATCTATGTTGTTGCAAATGGCAATATTTCATTCATTTTTATGGCTGAGTAATATTCCATTGTGTATATATGCCACATATTCTTAAACCAATTGTTTGTTTATGGGCACTTGTGTTGTTTCCATGTCATGGTTATTGTAAATAGCACTGCTATGAACATTGAGGGACCCCTTTTTTTTAAAAAAAAACAAATCAAGTCCCTCTTTATTCTAATATACTTTCCTTTGAACTCTACTTTGTCTAGTATTAATATGAACTTTGTCTAGTATTTTACCTTCTTTTACTTTTAACCTATTTATGTCATTATATTTGAGTGGGTTTCTTGTAGATATAATTAAAAAAAATTAATCCAGTCTCACATGCTATTTTTTTTTTTTTTTTTTTTTTGCTGTACACGGGCCTCTCACTGTTGTGGCCTCTCCCGTTGCGGAGCACAGGCTCTGGACACGCAGTGTCAGTGGCCATGGCTCACGGGCCCAGCCGCTCCACGGCATGTGGAATCTTCCCGGACCGGGGCACGATTCCATGTCCCCTGCATTGGCAGGCAGACTCTCAACCACTGCGCCACCAGGGAAGCCCCACATGCTATCTCTTAATTGGCGTGTTTAAGACCATTTCTATTCAATGTAATTATAGATATGGTTGTATATAGATGCATCATTTTAATATTTATTCATCTTCTCTGTTTTATTTTTCTTCCTCCTTTTTGCCACCTTTTGGATGATTTCAATGTTTTTTGGTATACCATTTTAATTTATCTACCTTTTGGTTTAATTGCTTCATATTTTTAATAGATTGTGCTAGGGAATAAAGTGTACAGAACTAATCTTTTACAGTATACATAGAATTAATATTTTATTATTTAAATGTAGAAGGCTTAATGGATCTAGAGATTATCATACTAAGTGAAGTAAGCCAGACAGAGAAAGACAAATATCATGTGATATCGCTTATATATGGAACCTGAAAAAAAAAAAAGATACAAATGAACTTATTTACAAAATATAAATAGATCCACAGACATAGAAAACGAACTTATGGTTACCAAAGGGGAAAGGAGGTGGGAGATAAATTAGGAGGTTGGGATTAATATATACACACCACTATTTATAAAATAGATGACTAATAAGATTTTATATATATATATACATATATATACACATATATATAATCTGAAACACATTGCTGTACACCTGAAACTAACACAGCATTGTAATTATCAACTATACTTCAATAAAAAATACATATATTTTAAAAATTAACGTAGAAGGCTTGAAATCATATAGACCCCTTTACACTCCCCCATTTCTTAGAATTATACATATTACAGCTACATATTGAAAACCCACCAGAAAATGTTACAATTTTGTTTTTATCAAAAATACATATTTTAAAGAACTTAAGAGGATAAAAATATTGCCCAAATATTTACCATTTCTGTTGCTTCTCATTTCTCAAATTCTAAATTTCTCTCTGATAACATTTTATGAACAGTTATAGTGGGTGCTTTAAAGTGTTGGGCTGATGATTTTAATATCTAAGTCATCTTGGGATTGCAATTAGTTGATTGTCTTTTCCACTGAGAGTTAATCAATTTTGTAGTTATATTTATGTTGAGCAATTTTTGGCTGTAGTAATATTTATCATAATATTTTAAATGTTACATCATGTTTTCCTTAGTCCTCCAGATAATGTTGTTTTTTTGTACCCCCTCCCCTACCCCTTAACTGCTGTAGGCAATCAACCTACACCAGAATAAGTTCAGACCGTCAGTTTTATCTCACTTTCAGTTGGTGGAATTTACAATATCAGTTCAGTTTTCAAACCTTTGCTATGCTGCTTTCACTAAGTTCTGTGCATGTGCCACTCGGCTTATTTTGGTAAGTGGATCATGTTTTGTACTATTCGGTTCTTATAGCCTATGCTCTGCTAATCTGGGTTTGTGTTGTGCATGTAAACATACATGTTAAGGGGTGAGCCTGAAAATTGTGCTGGATCATAGACAGAATTAGAGAATTCCCTTCTCCATCTCTCTACTTCACAGGAATCCCCCCTACAGTCTTTGACTTCCAGGTTCCCCTTTTCTTTGTTCTCTTTTCAGAAAGAAAAGAATTCTCTTTGACATTTTTGTTGTTTGTGTCCACTGCAGAGTTCGTAACTGGGCCATCCTCTGGTCAAACCTAGGAGAGGAAAGATGGCGTCTTAGTTTGCAGGGCTGCCATAACAAATTACCGCAAAGTGAGTGCCTTAAAAAAACAGACATTTATTGTTTCACAGTTCTGGAGGTTTCAACTTAACTTAATCTCTTAACTTTGAGATTAAGGTGTTGGCAGGGCCATGCTCCCTCTGGTGCCAGGGAAGGATCTGTTCCTAGCCTCTCTCCTAGCTTCTGGTAGCTCCTTGGTCGCGGCAGTATAATGCTGATCTTCACATGGCATTCTTCCTGTGTACATGTTTCTCTGCGACCACATTTTCTCCTTTCTCTAAGAACATCAGTACTATTGGATCAGGGTCTACCCTAATGACCTCATTTTACTCGATTATCTCTGAAAAGACACTTCATCCAAATACGGTCACATTCTGAGGTACTAGGGATTAGGACCCCAACGTATCTTTTGGGGGGATAGACTTCAACCCGTAACAGATGAGGGGGAAAAAAACCTCCAGGGAATTAACCAAGTGGTCACTTTCAAGTTTTGACCACGCTTTTCAATCAACTTACCTGCTTTTCAGAGTTCTCAGGTTTTGTCCAGAGATTATATTTGTAATCAGTGGATAGATAGGTTGTCATTGACTTACTTCCAACTGAAAGGTGTAACTTTTAAAAACAAGGAAAAGATCCTTTAGTTTTAGGGTCATACCAGTACTTCTAAGGATCAATCCGGTGTGGCAGTCAAAATGAGAACCAAAGTTGAAATGAGTGGCAGGCTGCAAGTTTATTTGGAGGAGAGTTTTGAGGCCAATACACAGGAAACTAGCTCAGGGTTGAGATGAAGTTTATTCCAATCTCTGAAATGTTATGATTTAGAGCAAATCAGATTCATACTCCCAGTTCTCTTTCAGTGGTGCTCCTCTTGATTGATCTTGGGGTAAGAATTTGGCAGTAGGATTAGGACTAGAAAAATAAGTTGCATGTTATTTCAAATGGTTGCTATTTATGATAAATGTCACTTCAATTTATCATATACATATTCATTTACTGCTTTCTGGGATTACAAAGATACATTAGAAATAGTTTCTGAGTTTAAGGAGTCACAGTCTAGGAAGGGAGTGAGAAATGTGGATAGATAAATGTAGTATTATGGGCTTCCCTGGTGGCGCAGTGGTTGAGAGTCCGCCTGCCAATGCAGGGGACACGGGTTCGTGCCCCGGTCCGGGAAGATCCCACATGCCGCGGAGCGGCTGGGCCCGTGAGCCATGGCCACTGAGACTGCGCGACTCCGGAGCCTGTGCTCCGCAACGGGAGAGGCCACGACAGTGAGAGGCCCGCGTACTGCAAGAAAAAAAAAAAAATGTAGTATTGTTGTGCTAAGTGCTGTAACTGACAGAGGTACTAAGGCACACAGGAGGTGGGGTTGGAGGGCTAGGAAAACAGGTAATATCTAAATCAAGAATTGAAGCAAGAGAAGGATCTCACTATGTGGAAGCAAAAAAGGGGAGTAGAGAAAAGCTGCTAAGCAAACAATGCAAATGAGCTTTAAGAGTGTGAAGGGTGCTCTGGTGCATATTTCTTGAAAATATTGTTTATCTAAAAGCATTATGTGTTGGCCCTAAGACTTTGTTATTTTGTGGCCAAGACAGAGATGAACAGGAGCCTTAAAAAAAACCCCTTGGTTGGAGGAAGTATATTTTGGGGAAAGGACTGAAGCATTTGCTACTATTTTTGAAATTTTCATTCAAGGATTGATCTGAGAAAGATCACACAAGATAGAAATATAGAAGGAGCTCAGGAGAAAGAACTTTTATGCCCCACACGCACATTTCTATTTATTTGATTCATTACATTCAATAATTCACAACGGTTTATTCACAGTTTGATCAGATCATAATTGGGCAGGGAAGGGGAAGTAATTTATAAATGTCACCCCAAGTTAGGTTGTGCCCTGAAGTCTTTTATTGGAAATCTTATTTTGTTTCAAAGTTAATTGGAGAAGTGTTGAACAAGGCATTGGAGAAAGAATTAACTTAAGGTTCCATGAAAATTGGCACTCAGGACTTATGTGAACCATATAGGGCAGAATTTGCATAGTTTTGCTCTTGCCAGTTATTATCTAGTGAACCACAGTGATAGCTATTTATCATAAAGTAAGTCTACTCGTAGAGAATGGACTTGACACGGGGAGTGGGAAGGGTAAGCTGGGATGAAGACTTGAGGACACAGGGAGTGGGAAGGGTAAGCTGGGATGAAGTGAGAGAGTGGCATGGACATGTATATACACTACCAAATGGAAAAGAGCTAGTGGGAAGCAGCCGCATAGCCCAGGGAGATCAGCTCCGTGCTTTGTGACCACCTAGAGGGGTGCGATAAGAGAGGGTGGGAGGGAGACGCAAGAGGAAGGGGATATGGGGATATATGTATATGTATAGCTGATTCAGTTTGTTATATAGCAGAAACTAACACACCATTGTAAAGCAATCATACTCCAATAAAGATGTTAAAAAAAAATAAAAAAGTAAGTCTGCTGATGGAACTGTTTGGGCTGTCCTTTTCCAGCAGGCTCTCTTATACTGTTTGAATAGCCACAATTTCAGATAGTACATCCTAAAATTATATCAAATAGATTATGTGGCAATCATCTGGAAAACAAAAAAGTTGTCCTCTACAGTATCAGAGCAACACGTAGCCTCAGAACAGTGGGATGGAATAAGTAAAATTGATTTGGGATTGGGGCGCAGAGCCATTATTATCCTATCTATAGTCCAGGCAGACACTGATCTCTAATTTCTTACTTAAAAGAGCATTTAAAAAAATGTTTTTAGGTGTAGAATAAATTCCAGAGTCCTAGAATTACTACAAGACTGTAATAGTGCTTCCGGTTTTACCTACCACAGCTCCGTGACATGACCCGCACAATCAACAATATAGAACCTCTTACCAATCCCTGCAAAAAATATGCCTTTTTTACACATCCCTGCCTTTGCATATATTATTCCTTCTGCTAGAGATGCATTCCCTGACTTTATCAGCCACCCTGCCTGGAAAATCTTCTATTCATCCTTCATTACTCAGTTTAAGCAAATGTCACTTCTTTTCTAGTGGCCATTTGGCTTTCCCAGGCAGAGTTACTTTATCTTCCCTGTAAACTTACAGCAATTTAGTTATCCTTCTATTATAGACCTAATTAAATTGCATTTTAGTTTATATTTTTAACTTTCTCTTGTGCCTTCTTATCTGTCAGCTCCTTTGGGATCTTGTGTCTGTGTTTTCCTACTGTAGTAGAAGCCAAATAAATACTGACAAATATTTCAACAAAATAATCTCTTTGTTGGAAAAAAATGAATGAATAAATTAATATATACCATACCTAAGAGAGAAAAAAAATCCTATTGAATAGACCTCAGATGTATTATTAGTGTGCCAGGTATTTGCCAGTCCAGATCCACTCTTTACCTTTTTATATCCTGCTCTGTGCCCAAGGAGGCCAAGCTTTATATACAGAATTAATGTGGTCTCTTGCTCTCTGGATTTGATTGAATTTGACCAATGGGTGCCAATGGTAGGTTATCAGATGATGAGAAGAGAGTGGAGCTGGTTATTTGTTCCCTCAGCTTCCTCTTTGCTATGTCTCATTAGGTTAGCTAGGTCCTTCTACCAAAGGTCACAGCTCCAAATAATAGTCACCCTCTCTGTGTTCAGTTTCCAGTCCTTCCTTGGTCCCTGGTAATGGTCCCTTGATGTTTGCTAGACCCTGGAAAATACACCACATCTTATTTCCTTAATCTTATCTACACCTTTGTAAATAGTCCTTTTACTAGATCCTCCCCAGTTGTCCAGTTTGAGTGTGACTATTAGTATAAAAATCTGTAGGTCAGATTTTTAAGAACAAATGTTTCATGGAATAACTACTCTCAGGTTATTAGTGACTGACTATATGATTAAACAAAAAGTGCCTATACTTATGTGTTTAAGAAATATTGAGTTCAATAGGTTTTGTTTTGGACTCACAGACGTAGAAAACAAACTTATGGTTACTGCAGGGGAAAGGAGGGGGATAAATTAGGAGTTTTTGATTAGCAGATACAAACTACTATATATAAAATAAACAACAGGTCCTACTGTATAGCATAGGGAACTATATTCAATATTTTGTAATAAACTGTAATGGAAAAGAATATGAAAAAAATACATACATGTATAACTGAATCACTTTTCTCTACACTAGAAACTAACACAACATTGTAAATCAACTATACGTGAATTAAAAAAAGAATCAGAGACCTAGGATGGAAATGAATTGAAGAGAAAATATGTTAAATAACATCATTACAGATTTAGGACATAAAGACAAAAGATCTTGAATGTTAAAAAAAGAATTTTTTTTGTTTTTGGTTTGGTATTACAGTACTTTGAAGAGCTTTATTTAATGTTCTAAATGTGAGATATAGCCTGTAGTGTTCCATGTACACACACACACACATATTTACCACTTTGAAGTTTTCTTTGGTTGTCTTATTTTGTTTTATAGCATAGCCATTAATGTCTTTCAAAACTAGGTGTTTTTATTTTTTGCAAAGTGAAGTTTCAAAAAATGCTGCCTTAACTCACCAAGGACAAACTGTTGTAAAATATCAACTTATACTCCTTATCAGTTTTCCTGTTTGTTGTGAAGACTATTTTATCCTAGTAAAATTCTGGGACTTTATATCACCAGTTGGATACTGAATTATCTGCTTTTGTCTTTAGCTTTAAAGAATGTCTTAAACTACTTCTACTACATAACTGTAAGGCCCAGAGAGAAAATGATCACAGTAAGAATTATAGGGATATAAATATAGTCTCTTATAAGTTATTCCTTTTTGAAAGCAAAATAAATGGAGTACTATAAACTCCTTGTTAGCAGATGTGAACTTGAGAGACTGCTAATTTGTTTTACTGCTGAACTCATAACTATATATATCAAGACTGACAATATTTGCAAGGACATTTATTACTTAGATTTTCTTAGCAGGAATTAAAAATCCACCTATATAATAAATTACCTCCTCTAGGACAGATAAAATAATTTATTTTATAATAAGAGATTTATCAAACCTAACTAGATCATAAATTACAGATTTTGATCAAAGTGTCAAATTGTTCTATGTTTGATAACCTAAGTGGCCATTAATAGTGACAGTGATATTAAACCATTTAATTTAGAAACTTTAACATACTGAGAAGTAATAGTAAATCTCATATTTATCAACATTACTTAAATGAACTCTTAGTGAACTTGCTGTGTGCTCAGAAATTCCAAGTCCAAGCTTTTCAATTACTTTAACTCTTTTGAAATTTTAATGCTTATATTACAACATTTCTAAATTTTTAAAACTGGATTTATAAAAGGAACACTGATCCCTTTTTTCTGGTGGTCCAAGAAGTACTTGTTTTGAAAGTTTATCAGCTATAGTAGAGCTAAAAGATGATAGATACTTAGAGCAAAGAACACAAAAATCTTTTCTAGAATTATACATTGTTCCTGATATGAGTAAGAGCAATATGATAGAAGTGATGAAGAAAACATAAAGGAAGAAAACTTTTCAGCCAAAAAATAGTTGAATGAAACAAACTTGACTTGCATATTAAAGTGTTCATCATATTTTAGGCAAAATCTAAGTGACATCTAGTATAGCAAAATACTTATGATAAAAGATTATAGAGGCAATTCTATAACTATCGATATTAAGAAATGTGTACCAAGCAACAAAAATCAGGTTGCTTCAGACTTCTCCATCCTGGTAATTTTGGACTTTTATATGCAGTCATTCAAGGGCTCAGGAAAGAAATTACTTAAGTACTTTTCTTAGAACTATTTCCTGAATAAGTTTCTCAGTCAAGTGAGAGATGACTCAAAATTAAGAATCAAGATGAGAACAGGACTCTAAAATTTGTGACTAAAAGTGTTCTACTGCATGTATTCAGTAATAGCCATGTGGCCCAGTTGGTTGAGCATTTCAGAAGGAGATAGGTAGCACAGAATTTACCATTACCTTGGGGTTCACTGTCAGTGTCGACGCACTGCACAGTATCACAAGGCTTGGATTGTGTCATCGGGAATTACGTGCCCAACTCTGCAGAAAAAAAGGAAAGCTCAAGGAGATTAGATAGTTGGCTGTCTTCTAGGATAGTGAACCAAATCAGCAGCAGCCTGGAAACTGAGCTGAGCTCAGTGCCTCAGTTTTATCACAAGATGTATTGGGTATTAGTCTGTATTTGAATAGACCTCTAACTTAGTTTGGATGCCAAACTAAGTGTGCCATCTCCTTGCAGATATGTATTATAAAATAGAATCACTTTGAGACATTTGTATACAGACTCCACTTCTACAATAGTTGGAGACTGTGTGTGTGTGTGTGTGTGTGTGTACGTGTGTGTACTCCAGAAGGAACATGTTGTTCTTGATAAAAACAACTTCTCTCCTGAGAAATTCAATCATAGTAGAAAAGGCTGGTGAGGGAAGTTTCTGTGATCACTGCTTTGGTTGTAAAACACTTTTAATCTTGAGAAGAAAATCAAACAGGCGGCCACACTAACTAGATAAAACTAAAGAGCTTAGGTAGAAGCCAACTGAACTTGAAACTATTTGGGGAGTTGAGCTAAAAGACATTATGATGGAGACTACACTAGGAGGGTTGCAGTACAATTGGACCATGTTGTATGAGTACAGGTGGAAGCAGTAAACTAATTCATTTTCTCCCGTTGGATGACCTTCATTAGAAGATCTCTTTAACCTAATCTATGTAAGACTCTAATGCACTTATGCATGGTACAAAGTGACTGAAACAAAAGGAATGATGTCAATATGTTATTGGTTATAGTTAGATGAGGCAAATCTAGCAGTATTCCAAAGAGGCAATAGTTCTTACATTTCAGTAGAGCAGAGAAATCACTTAGGGTGGTAGTTGAATTTGTATATTTTATGAGATTTTGATTCAGAGGGTTTGGAATAGAAGTACATAAATTTGCATTTTTTGATAAGCACCCCAGTTAATTTTTTTCACAGAATGTGTTTCAAAAAACATTAGCAGGATGGTAATACCTCTATGCTGTAACTTCTCTATTTGTAAAACTAGGTCAATAATTACCTTACATTTTTAAAGTGAGGACAATAATTACCTTTAGTTTTTAAAAATTAGGATGATAATTACCTTAAAAGGTGGTTGTGGTGATTAAATGAACTACTAATGTGAATCTCTTAGCATTGAACCTGGAACATTGTAAATATTTCATTTTAATAAAATTATATTCAAAATGGAGTAATACTTATGCTACAATTTAAATGAAAAAGGTTATAGACCTGGATATATAGCAAATCAATTATGTAACTGTTTATTAAAAAAGGACTAGAAAAATAATTACTAACATGTTAGAAGTCGTCATTAGCCATTTTGATCGTTTTCTTCAACTTTTTTCAGTATTGTGAGTATATAACAACATATTACTTTCATAATAAAAAGTAAACTTAAAAAAGTGAAGGCAGGCAATAACTATGCTATATTCTTTATATTACAGATCCCTGCCTTGCTATGTATTTTCATGATCTTAAGTGACTGTGAATAAGGTTAATTACTGTATTACTAACTTGCAAAGAATGTTTCTGGGTCTTGCAAACTTTTATTTTAAACTATTCTATAGACTCTAAAATAAGGAGAGCGAGAATTTATAGTAGGGAACATTTTGAAGACAATGAAGTCTGAATTCTTTGTAAATTTTATTTTTATTCCTTTCGAGACAGAATAAAAAACCTCCATCCTTTAAAAAAAAAAAGATTAATCCATGAGAAACTTTACATAAAGGGAGCCCATTCCTCATGGGAGAAATGGGTGCTGTACTGCTTGTATGGTTTGTATCACTTGCTACCGTGGGAGATGCAGGTAGTTTGAAGGGGACGAGTGGTAAATTATCCAAGACTTTGAAAGTAATAAAAGAAACCATGGTCTGAAAAAAGTGTTCTAGACATGATTCACAGATTTATTGCAGTCATTTTGGAAGCACTGAAACAGACCAAATGTGTGGAGAAATTATTTCTAATGCGTACTGAAATTTTAAAGGCAATCAGATGGCTGAGGTTTGTGTTCCATGTAAAAACTGACTTTGAATACTAGGTTTGGGAATTGGATAGGAAAATGAGATTCACGTTTTGAGCAACTTGAGTGGCATACAGGCTGGAGAAACTTATAAAGAGAAGGGGAAAACCTAAGGAAATTAAAGTGAGAATTGGCCTGGGTAGAACAGTAAAATAGACCTTTTTTCATTCAGTCTCTATCTGAGAACAGGAAGGGCTTAAAAAGCATTCGTTACAATGTAGGTAAAGGCTAAGTTATTATTTCTTAAAATGAAAAAACAAAACCAAAAAACATAGCTAAGCATAGAGTATTGAAGCAAGAAGTAGGCATAGATATTTAATGGGAAAAAGATCATACTGAAGACCTTGTTCTGTTTTCTTATTTGTTTATTATTGTGACTCATTGGGAGCCACATATTCTGAGTTTTCTGTAATATGTGATCAATGGTGTTTTATCTATAAATCTTAGTGTTGTTCTCTATGGTATACATAGGCTTATAGATTGGTTTCCATAATTCATGTCCTGCTTGTTTCAGAGAACAAAGGTAGTCTTCTAAATTTGATGGCGGCAGTAGTGGTAGGAAATTATAAACAAACCAGTGTACTGCAGTTCCAAATACTCTAGCTCTCCTTCCCAACAGAACCCCAGAAGAGTTGAAATGGAACTTAGAAGCTATCTTCCCATTCACTAAAGAAGTCACCTTCATACCATCTCCAAAAGATGGCCATCTGACTTCTGCCTGAATCAAGATATAGTATGTGTGTTATCAACCCTGATTTCACCATTTTAGTAATTCTATCAAAAATGAAAGAATGAAAGGTTAATTGGGAATAAAATGGTCTTAGGAAATTTAATAGTTTTCTGGAATTTTTTGGGGGGGGCCATATCAGTATTACCCTTAGATCATAATTTGTAAAATCTTTTCTCCCATTAAAACTTGAATCTTTTCATAGCTCTTAGCTCTGTGATTTAGCAATAGTAGCCAGTGTCATCTCTGACATTATTCTCTTCATCTCTCCAATTGCACCTTCAAGCTTGCCCCATTCTGACCGCTCTGTCACACTGCTGCCAGAATAATTTTTCTCAAAAAAAAACCTGTTCCTAAATGTGTCCTGCTAATTCAATGGCTCCTCACTAGCTTCAAGATAAAAATTCAAACTCCATTAATGTATGGTATATAATATGTCCATAATCTGGATATTTCTGTATCAGTTATTGATTGCTGCAAGAATGCTGCATAATAACACCCAAACTCAGTGGCTTAAAACAAACATTTACCCTTTATGAGTCTACAGGTCAGCTGGGGAGTTTTGCTGATCCAGCTCAGGCTTAGCTGACCTCACCTAGATCTCATGCATCTGTGGTTAGCTGACAGGTGCCTGGTGGCTGGCTCTCGGCTGGTATGATGAAGCGATTAGGCCACGAGTCTCCTTATCCAGCAGACTTGCCAGAGCTTGTTTTCTGGCTGTTGAGCAAGGTTCCAGGAGAGGGAGTAAAAGTTCACGGACCTCTTAAGGCCTAGGCTTGGTCCTGGCACACTGTCAGTTCTGTTGGATTGCATTGGCCAAAGTAACTCATAAAGTTAGCTCAGATACAAGGAGTAGGGAAATAGAATTTTGATGGGAGAAACTACAAATCTGCGGAGCAAAGGATGTGGGTACAGGTGAGGGTGAAAACTGGGGAGATTTTGCCTTCAGCCTATTATTACTTGCCCACCTCTCCGCCTTCGATTCTTTTTTTTTTTTTTTTTTTGCGGTACGCGAGCCTCTCACTGCTGCAGCCTCTCCTGCTGCGGAGCACAGGCTCCGGACGCACAGGCTCAGCAGCCATGGCCCACGCATCTGCAAGTGGATCCTCAACCAGTGCTCCACCAGGGAAGCCCTGTCTTCGATTCTTGCTAAGCACCAACCTACTCATTATATCTAATGTAGTGAACTCTGTATAGTTCTCTAAAATAGAGTGTCACTGCTTTCTTTTATTTTTTCCCCCAATATTCCATTTGCCTGGAATTACCTTTTGCACTTGACTAACTTCTATACTTCCTTCAATTAAAAATGTAATAACAACTACAACAGTGATAGCTAAAGTATTAAGTACCTACGGTACGTACTGGGCACCCTTCTAAGTCCTTAACATGTAGTAACTCATTCAATTCCCATTTTTGAGACAAGTACTATTTTCTAGATTTTACAAATGAGAAAACTGAGGCACAGTGGTTCTATAAGTTGTCTGAAGACACAGCTATTTTGTATGGTAAAGTTAAGATTTGAACCAGAATATCTGAGTGCAGCCATCACTGTCACAGTTACTGCCAATAGCTGATGCTGAGGGGGAATGCCCTTTTAGGGGGAAGACTTCCTTCACCCTCCCAACAAGCTTAGGCATTGCTCGCCTTGTTTTACATATTCCCCTGTGATCACCTTGAGCTGGGTTTTTATCATGTCATACACACTGTCCTTTGGTTATTATCGCCCTTGCTTGTGGATGGTAATTCTGGAGGACAGAGTCTTGTCCTTCATGTCTGGGTTCCCAGAACCTAGCACAGTGTCTGGCACAGATTCGGGTTCTGTGGCTCTTATTTCTTGAATGAATGAATGAGTGTTTCTCAGCCTTGGCACTATTGACATTTTCAATGTGATAATGCTTTGTTGTTGGGACTGTCCTGTGCACTATAGGATGTTCACCAGCATTTCTGGTCTCTACTCAGTGGATGCCAGTAACACTTCCCTAGTTGTAACAGCCAAAAATATCTCCAGATGTTGCCAAATGTACCCTGGGGGCAAAATCACCCCCGGTTGAGAACCACTGACATAGATAAAGGAACTAAGGCAATCATTTTTAAAGTTGTCTGAATAGTAAAATAATCTGGTCAACTTTTAAAAGTTCCCTAACCCCTTAGACTAATTAATCAGGAATTCTGGGCATGGAACCCAGGCCTCAGTATTTTTTTGGAGCTCTCCAGATGATTCCAATGTACAGACATTTGAGAATGTTTAAACCTTTGGACCAGAGGCTTAAACTCTTTGAAGAGTTGCTGTCTTACCTGGGAAGACTTCCCTTAGAGTTGCAGCCAGAAGTGAAATCTCTTGCCCATTTACCTTTTTGAAGTCAGGAACTATATTTGATGTTTCTTTGAATTTTCCTAAGAAGCTAACGTACTGCTTCATATAGATGGAATTTTTTTTTTTTAATCTTTCAGATGAGATTGAATTAGATAAAAGTTAGCCATCCCCAAAGCCAAGGGAAGGGGCATAGCAAGCATGTCTGAGGGCATTTTTGTCCTTGGCAATTGTTTGGCTAAGAGTGATTACCCAAATTTCTGAGTTTATATTCACCAAACTAATAGAGTGTGCTGTGCACAGCACCTCTGACCCCCACGTGCTGTTTGCATGGTACATGGTTTAAGAATATTGCTGTTGCTTGCTTTTACATTGCTCAGCATTTCAAATGTTTCTCTTGAATTGAAAGGGATCTATGTTACAGGTGATACTTCGAAGGCAATTGTAAAAACTTTCTGCATCTCAAATAGACTCAGCCATAGAAGTCTGTACACAGACATATTATACTTCTCTATGTCCCGGTATAATTTAAGTCCTTTTAATTTTACAAAAGTCGTTTTACTTTCAAGCAGCTTTCCAAGTGTGTTTATTAAGTTTGTTGTGTTATGAACTAAATAATTATATCCTGGGAATCTGGGTTCTTTAGTTCTTTTATACAGTGGAATATTGATTAGTACCGTATTATAAAATAGCTTCCAAGTAAACCACACAGTATATAAGGAGTGCAATTCCTGGAAGGAATTTATGATCATCTGATTTTATTACAATGACTCAATGACTATCACTCTTAAAAAGAAACATAAATTGAAATCAGTCTTTTTTGAGTACAAAGAAAGCAGTAAAGTTGTAAATATTGACCATAACGTTACTATAAAGGCAACAGACTAAAAAACCCACCAAAATATGCTTATTATTATTTAGTTTCAAATACTACTTTAGGTTTGATTTAGTTAAAAATCTTGACTTTTTATTGGATAAAACTTCATCTTAAAAATAGTAAAATATTATGCTACTGCCTAGATATAATAAAGCTGGTTTTAAAAATTGGTCACTGTGTCTCAAACTGAAGGGTTTGACATGCCATGACATTCTGTCTTATTTATGTTAAGTCACCTTGGACTTTTGTGCCTTGATAAATTGTGTTTTTGACTTCACATAACTCAGTGAAAAGAGGACCATATTTTAAACCCTAGCTGTAAATTTAAAAATTTATTTTCAGCAGAAAAATCTACCTACAATCATAGTATTCTGTTAACTAGTGATGACAGTCATGAGTGAGCCTTCTTTTATGGCTATACATGACTATGCCATAATTAGGGCACATAAATGCAGATTTCATTCAGTGGGAACTCCCTAATTTCCTTGCTTACGTTTGATAACTCTATTGCCTATGCTTGTTTTGTTGGGTAATGTACTACTCTATGTTCCCAATTTTCATTGAAATCTATTATATGAAAATAATTTACCTTGGAAGTAGAACCCCTCTTTTACATTAATAAATGGACATATACAATCCAGCAAACCAGATCTTATTAACACATTAGTGTGACATTTATAGGCAGTGTGGTTCCTCAACTGATGAAGACCATTTTTAATCTGAAGCTAATAAAGAGATGAATGAGATGATCGGAAATGTAGCGTTATTTGCTCATGGGACAATTAGAGTACATAAAATCACCTGAATCAGACATAGCTCTGGAGAATGATTAGAAATTGGTTGGTGTCCATAAATCAACCTATGACAGAAAGGTGACTTAATCAATGGACAGATGACTAGTTCTCAAGCTTTTGATGCCCACTGAGCAGTCGCTTTTGGAATCCTTTTAGCACCCAGCTAGAAATCTCTATCAACTTCAAAAGAAAAGCCTGTCTTATAATTGAACAAACTGTTTTCCTACCTTAGAAGTGGTATATGTTTGTTTAATGGCAAAGTGGCAAGTAAAGCTCTGAGAGAATTGATATACGCTAAAATATCTAAATAGGAAGAACTGTCCAACTCTTAAATGGTCAACAACACTTTAGTCATGTCGTTTTGACCCTCTTTTACCAAAGACAGCCTCTGTCTTTATAGCACAAATTGGCCCACAGTGATCCCTAGAGAACATGCCATCACTACCACCCAAGAACATTAGCAAATAATTAAAAATTTTTTATATGGCATGAATTATTTAAATGGACACTCATTATTATTTTCTATACACAGAAACTTTTTAGAACAATTTGTTTCTTAATGCTTCCAGTAAGACTTCAGGATAGATAATTTTATGATCTTATAAACAGGAAAAGCACAGTAGATGAACCATCCACAAGTTTCTTCTTAACCTTTAACTAAGTTAAGGTAACTTGGGTTGCTTCCATGTCTTGGCTATTGTAAATAATGTTGCTGTGAGCACTGGGTGCATGTATCTTTTCTAATTAGGGGTTTAGTTTTTCCCGGATATATACCCAGGAATAGGACTGCTGGATCACATGGTAGTTCTAGTTTTAGTTTTTTAAGGAACTTCTGTACTGTTTTCCATAGTGGCTGCACAAATTTACATCCCTACCAACAGTGTACAAGCATATGCAACGGACTATAACTCAGCCATAGAAAAGAATGAAACATTGCCATTCGCAGCATCATGGACAGACCTAGAGAATATTACACTTAGTGAAATAAGTCAGACAAAGACAAATACTATATATCACTTATATATGGAGTCTGAAAAGTAATACAAAGGAATGTGTATACAAAACAGAAACAGACTCACAGGTATAGAAAACAAACTTGTGGTTACCAAAGGGGAAAGGAAAAGGGGGTGGAACAAATTAGGGGTATGGGATTAACAGATACAAATTATTATATATAAAACAGATAAGCAACAAGGATATACTGTATAGCACAAGAAATTATACCCATTATCTTCTAATAATCTATAATGGAATATCTGCCAAAATACTGAATCACTATGCTGTACACCTGAAACTAACATAATATTGTAAATCCAACTATACTTCAGGAGAAAAGATAAAGTAACTTACTTCAATTTTATTAACAAAAGGACAGTTAAAATGTTCACAGAAAGATCCAGATTCCTACTTTATTTCTGCCACAAGACAGAGCATTACAAATACTCCTGTACCTGCACAAATTGTCTGCATCCTCAGCCTGCCTTGCCATTGTTGAACTATCACTGAATTATTGGGCAGGTCCAGACTTGCTCTTTTTGTGTAGACTTGCCCTCAAATTGATTTTAAATTACTTTGAAAGATCTGGTAAAATTTTGAAGGTGACAAGATTTGGATTAAAATGAAGTATAAGTTGGCTTCCAATTCCTTGTCCAACAGAACCAATGAATAGGGTAATGAAAGAACAAATGGGGTACAGCAGGAATTCTGAGTTCATCAGCCACCCCAGTGAATTGCTAAAAGACTGCATGTTTTCACAGTGCAACTGGCTGCTGCAAGAAATAAGAAAGCACCAAGAAACAAGATATTTTCTAAGCTTTATACTTTCAGGAAATATGCAGATAACCCAGTTGAAATGATTACTAGTTTATGATGCAAATCAAAAGCACTCTATAGGATTCTTCCATATTGCAGCATGTTTGATACTTCCAAATATCAAATAATTTCTTCTAGGTAGATCCCTTTCTTTATCAAAAGATATTCTTCCCTTGGGAGAGGGTCACAGAAGAGAAGTTAAGTGGTTTATAAATTATATAGTTGTCTGGTATCTTCAGACAATTGTTCTTAACTATGTATTTATTTTCAAATATTTAATTACCGTATTGCCGGTTACAAAAGTCCTTCTTTTTAAATTTCCTCCTTTCTGTTGACTCACTGTTCATAGTGCTTTGTTACCACCTCTGAGGTCGGACAGTGGAGGAATATTAATGCGGGGGCCATTTCTCTGATTGTTAGTAGCTCTGCTGTGTCTGGATGAAATAATCTATTCCACCACTGCCAACTGTTAAATGCTTAATCTTCTCCAGGCATCATGCGAGTGGTACATATCTATTCTCTTTAGTCCTTAACAAAATCCCCGCAAGCTAGGTACTGCTATACCAATTTCTTTTTTAAAAGAAAAACAACTGAACATTATGAAGTTCATATAATTTTCCCAATGCCCCCCGCTAACAAGTGGCAAATCCACGTCTGACTAATTCTGAAGCCCTCATTTCCCCCAACCTGGCACATTGTGTCTTTGAGTGTAATTAGAGTTGACTGTACCATGGAATTTACTTATTGGAATTAAATTGGAATATGAATTGGGGAAGCATGGCAAAGCCTTTGGAATCAAATGACTGGTTTTAAATCTCAGAACTTTATCTGACATCACAGAGACTCAGTTTCCTAGTGGAGATAAAATACCTAACTTTATGGGGTTGTTCCAATAATTAAAGGAGGTAAAAATTTATAGCACTCAACACAGATTTGTTGTTCAATAATTTTGGGGGGAGTTTCTGTCCTTCCCATAAGTTGTTTAACCATATTTATTGAGCACCAGGTACTTTTCTAAGTGTGGGGAGGATACAGATGAAAAAAAAAAAGCCTTGAATTTTTTGCTCAAAAATGGGAGAAACTCAGTCTTTTGGAGGATTGAGATACAAATATTTATAATGTAATCTAGAAGGCACATGGGTTTTTTTTTTAAAGATTTTTTTTGATGTGGACCAGTTTTAAAGTCTTTATTGAATTTGTTACAACATTATTTCTGTTTTATGTTTTGGTTTTTTGGCCGCAAGGCATGTGGAATCTTAGCTCCCTGACCAGGGATTGAACCTGCACCCCCTGCATTGGAAGGTGAAGTCTTAACCACTGGACTGCCAGGGAGGTACCCTTAAAGAATGAACATTCCTGGGAGTGAGTCAGGCATGGAGAGTTGAGAAAAGGAATACTAGGCAGAAAGGAATGTGAGAGCTAAGGCATGGGGGTGCAAAACAGCATTTAGTGTTTCTGAATCATAGAGGAAGAGATGGAGGTAATGTTGGAGAGAAAGGCGGGAGTCATATTCTCTGGGGATCTCATACATCCTGGTAAGTGTGTGCATGAATATTTTTGTTGGAAATGGGGAGGTATAGAAGTGTTTTAAGTTTATAGATATCTCTGGCAGACCAATATGTAGGGTGGATTTTAGGGGAATAAAATGAGTAAGGGAGTTAGACTCTATTGCAGTTGTGTAGGCAGGAGGGGATGGGAGCATGACCAGGGCCAACTGGAGTAGGGGACAGAGAGGAGAGGATGGATTTGAGAAATGCTTAGAAAGTAAATTTAATGGATTTAGGAGATAGAAGGAGAGAAAGGAGTTTAGAATGATTGGTTCCTAATTTAGGTAAATTGGAAGGATGGTAGGACAATAAACTGAGAGAAAATAAGGAGCAGTGTGAGTGCAGTGGAGATGCGTCACACAGATGTCCTTTCAAGAGTACCTGTTACAGGAAATGTAGTGACCGGTAACTCTAACTGTAGCACCTTTGGATCTGCCATGACAAAGGACTGCTGAGCTATCAGCCAATGCCTGATCACTGTGGTAATTCCAGAGCTGGGCCGTTCCCGTCTGGTATAAGACATTTCCACTGCTCTGGCCAATACTCTCAGAACTACTCTGCAGTATGAGGCTCTTCCTACCCAATTCTGCCTCCAGTCTCTTTCACAGTATCAGACCTGCATTGTGGTCTGAAGGGTCTCTCTGCCTATTCCAGTGCTCTCTACCCATCACAGGTGTGTCTCCTAATAAAGCTCTTTCATCTCTAATCCCAATGTGACAATTTGGAGGATCCGTGTAGACATAGGTGGGGTGAAAGGGATGAAACGAGATCAATTACAGACACACTAAGTCTGATATGACAGAGAAATCTGGCTGGAAATCTTAGACAGTTGGATAAGCAAATTAGAAAATCAGACATAGAATGTGTAGAATTGGGACTATTCAGCACACTGTAGTGTGTAATCAAAACTATGAGAGTGGATGGAATCACTTGGGCAATAGGACTAATGTGAAAGCGGGTGTTTTTATATTCAGGCAAATTAAAGTGCATTAGAGCACACACAGATCAACCCGTTCTCCATTCCTTTCATCCTGTCTGTGCTTCTCCTCTTTCCTGCTGGACATATTGCCTGTGCCAACCATCTCCTCTGAGCACATAGCACATCTAAGGCTCTTCATGGCCAGGATTAGCACTCACTCTTGTATTAGTTGTGCCTTATATCTCCATCTTTTCCAGAAAAGGGGTAATTCTTAGCTCTCCTCTTAAGGTCACTGCCGTCAGGCTCAAGTTCCAGGCCATCTGGGGTCTGATGCTCTTACCCTTGAAGACAGTTGAAGGCCCAAGACACTGCCGTAGGGCAGCAGGTTTCTACTGTGAATTCTCTGATTTTAGTCCCCACTTCTTGGTTTTACTCCGTAGATTTTCAGAATTTCTAGCTTTGTTTTCACCTGATATGGAAAAGATTTCCATCTGTTCACTTCTGGTGGTTACTCTAGTTTTGTAATTAGTCATTTCTGGCAGGGCAATTCCCTCTATCTCCAGAGCTCTACCTCTAGTCTGAAGTTCCAGCTTCTCTGTAATCTTATAAATGGGGAGCCTCTTACAGTTCTTCTTTTAGCCAGGTGACACTGCTTTGTGGCTCTTCATGCTTTCAGAAGGCTCTGGCATTCCAAGGAGTCTTGTTTTGTCCAAGTGGCTCTAAATGTGCAGTGAATCCTGTAGTAGTATTGTGAAGGCATTCCCTACACATGTCTGGATCCACTTGTCTTTTGCCCTGGCCTCATGTTCTTGGCATATCTTACCACACAACGAAAACGTGGATAAGGATGCCCTAGAGGTGGGGTGGGGTAGAAACATGCAGTGTCATTCTATAGGACCTTGTGCAACCGGCTTTCGAGATTTCACCTTGTGAACAAAGTAGATTCTGGAAGAGAATAAATAAAGATAACATTCCCACAATACACTTGATGTGGTGACTGCCTTTTAAGTGGGTGAGGCTTGGGTATTTCAGAAGGATTATTTAGTCCCTAATAAGATATTACACATGTATTTTTGATGCCCAGGGACAGGAGGTACACGTATACCGATTCCAGATGTGTCTTGCCACTTTCTCCAGGTGAACTGATTTAGTTGGTAATACATTCAGTTGTACACATCTGGCACCAATCTCAATTTTGTTCATATATCTGTTTTCCTTATAGGCCAGTAGAATGTGTTCTACACAAGTCTTATGTCAAAGTCACCCTATGCAATTGCCCCCAAATGCAGTGTCCCCAAACTTGCAAAATTTTATGAACTTCCTCATATCAGTGTAATCAGTTTCATGGAACATTGATGGGCCCTTAATTTCTCATTACATGCTCTTCTGACAATATTTAAAACACAAGGTGAGCACTCATACCACAATGTCATATCGAGAAGACTAATTAATAGAGAAAACTATACCATATCAATGTCAAGTATTAACTGGGTAATAGGAAGCCAAGGAAAGATTTGAGAAAAGGTTAGCAGATTAGGGAGAGTAGGATGAATTTGAGGAAGTAAAAGTCATGGAATTTTGATGAGTGAGGATGATCTGAGGTAGTGTGAAGAGACTGAAGCTTTAGGTGATCTGATATAAAAGCAATTTGAAAACAAGTTTCAGGCAAATAACTGACATTCGGCAGTCAGAAATGATGTGACTTTGGCAGTCTCAGATACAACACAGTTTCACAAACAATAACATATTCTGCCAATACTGGTGAAAGTATAGGGCCATAGATTTTTGATGCATCTGTGTACATAAGTAATGGTCATAGTGTGTTTTTTTCTGGGGTTGATTAATAATTATAAACCTCTCTATGCTAAAATCTGTTATCAAAATTTGGGTATATTTTAACCTGTGCTGATGGTTTGTTTTAAGCTTAACTGTTTGTTAACTGATGGTTACTGCTCTTAGGTCTCTGTTAGTACATTAGAATACTCTCTCAACATGAAAAATTGATCTAGTATTTACTTTCCATTTGACTGCTTCCCTCTCCTTTCCTGCTTCCTCTGAAGATAATCGCTAGGTTTTTAAATACCCCACTGATGGAATAGTATCAATCAGTGGAAATAGTTAAACAGAACCTCAGGTTAGAAAAAGAAATGTTAGCATTCAAAAAAAAATGTTAGCATATATATAATTTAATAATTTGCTCACTATTGATGGTCAGATAATCAGCTTTACATTATATGCTCTAAGTATATAATTATTTTAAAATTATCTAAGTGTTCACCCACTTTTAAATTTTCTCTGTGAGAATGAGGCTCTATGACTCCTAATTAAATCACCTTTTAACCTGGATTAGTTTAATCGTCTCTTTGTCCCAAATCACCTTTCGGTAAATTAAACTAATGGAAAGTAACAGAGAATTTGGAATGTGAATTTAGGCATGAGAGGTAAAAGGATTAAACACATCTGTTCTAGGGGTCCTTTTAAATATTTTCTGTAATTGTAACGGTAGCTTTGGCATAAGCAACTGTTGAAGCTGTTTGAAACCACAGAGAAAATGGATAGTAGGACAACATTTGAGTTCTATGAAATTTAGTTGTGATCTTGGGTTTAAACCTTTGAATATTTGTTTCCACATAAACACAATGAATATTAACTAGGGTTATGTAGGTATCTTCTTGCAATCCTGAGAATTGCTGGCCTTAGGGATGGAGGATCTTTTGCAGATATGCAGATTTAGTAGTTTAAAAAATGTGTGCAGGAGAACCTTTCCTACTTCATCCTTATCTCTTTCCCATGGGAAAATAAGAGCATTTTTGTTTAAAATTACCTCTTTTATATGCCCAATTCTGGAGTCATAGATTGAGGACATGTCCTAAGGATATAGATAATGAAGCTTTTCTTTCTGAGAGATAACATGATGGTTTAGCTTACTTGACACTTGCTTTGCTGAAGTAATCTTGTTGATAAGACTTTAATCTTGTACTTTGTGCCTGCAAGTTAGGTATTTTTTACATAATAAACATCATATCTTAAGCTCTAGAGCCAGGTGTCATTTGTCTTCTGCATGGATAACTAGAATATCCATGAAATATAGATGCTACAAATTTCTATCACCACAAACTCACTGAAAATGATCTAGAAAAGGGATTATTATCAACTCTCCCTAGAATTGTGTGAAACATTGTGATAAATGTTTATAGGTAATGTATTTGTTTCTGTATATTTTAAAGAGAGGGTTCATAGCTTTCCTCTGATATTTAAATGAGGTTTGTGGTGATCCCAGATATTTAGAATTACTGCTGTAGAATACAAGAAATATTAAGAGCAAGAAAGAAAACAGAGAAAAATCATAGTGAAATTTGGTTCTTTATTTAATCAGTAGTATTATAAATCATAAATTCCAATGTTTAATCCAAATTTTATTTTACTCTAAATTTCTGTTTCTGTGCATATGTGTAACACTTAATGGCATGAAATAATTTCATTACATAAAATTTCAAAACAAATAATGATATTCAAGGTTACTGTGTAAAGGATATCAATTTTATACATTCAAGTTGAATGGACAGCATTATTTTATTGAAATTTCTGGGGGGAAAATCAACATAATCACTGAATTGAATACCGCCTTCTTCCTACAAATAAGGAACATAAATTGTTTCATTAGACTGATCCTAAACTCTAAAATTCTCTAAGTGAGTAAAATATTGACTTAGTTTTAAACAAACAAAACTAGATTGAATTTTTTTTTGATAGAAGTTTTGGAAATATTGTCTTACTATACATTATGGATAAAAGTATGATATTTGGAATCACTTAATTTCAGCTTTTGTCCTTATTGACAATGTAACCCTTAGGCAAATAGTGTAAATTATCATTCCAATAAGTAAAGCAAAGAACACAAAGCCTTTGTTCAGTGCCTGATAAATGAAAATGCTTCATAAGTAGTAAAGTAATAGCAGTAGTAGTGGTATCCCTTCATGGGGGAAACACAAAGAGACAATGTATACAGTAAGAGATTAGTGAGGGAGGTTAGAAAGGAGTGCTGGGGAGAGTGAGCCACCTAGGAATGCAGATAGGGTTTTAATTTATCAAATTAGCAGATACTGCCCAAAGAATCACTCCTGGTTAGAGATAGTTATCAAATATGCCAACATTTTGATATATCTTTATAGGCCTGAATAAAGAACATAGGATGATGAAATACTGAGATAACAGAAATGGTGATAGTTGATACATGAATTTAAGTTAAAGATAGATCATTAGTGAACAGCCATAAAGAGATCCCAGGTATGGCATAGACCCAATGAATAAGATAGAAAATATCACGTTAGACTGTGATACAAGATAATGTACAAAACTGAGGATAATGTAATTGATGATCCACGTAGGCACAAATTTAGTGAGACAATTCAAAGTTGTCAGTGTTGTGTAACTACTGTCATTGATTGTATTATGTCTAAAGTGACTCTCTGTACTATTTTATATATGTGAGAAAATTTCCCCTGTAAAATCTCTATACATGTACACCAGGGAGTAGTTATATTTACTTACTCTATTTTTGTTTGGTTTTGGTTGTACATGTTGAAAAAGTGGCCTTATTTTAAATGTAATTATAATTTCATAATACCTCAAAGTATAGTCTTTTCCTTACTCTTCTTTTCCCCATTTCTAAGTCTAAGTGTAGAGAGACCCCTATTGCATATTTCGGGTCCACTTAATCTAGCTCCTGGGGAGCTAATATTAATTAGAGCTAATGTTTATTTAGGGCTTTCTATATGTAGGCACCAAGAGTTTGGTCTACGTTAGCTTGTCTAATCCCCATCATAGTCCTGTAAGATAGGAATTAACATCTCTATACCACAGATGCAGAAATTAGGTTTTAGAGAGGGTAGTTATTTTGCTTAAGGTCACATAGTTCATGAGTAGTAAGGCCAGAATTCAACCCCTTGTGTGAGTCCAGAACCAATATGCTGTAACATGATATTAACTGGCCTCTCATAAGGGAAGGTGAGGTGACCCACTAGATATAGAATTTGTTATCAGTTAAAAAAAAAAAAAAAAAAAAATCAGCTGTACCTGTGTTCCCTGGAGCCACTTCAAGATGATTTTGTCAAAAGTCAGGGAGAATACTGTCTGATCCCTATGTTCATACTACGCCATGTGCTTTATCTCCGAACTCTTGAATATTTGTAAACCACATCGATTTTCCCCCTAAACACAGAAGAAGTAAGATTCACTCATTTTTCACCTTTGTTAAATATCTTTTAGAGCCAGACAATGCTCTAGGCACTTGGGATTCATTCATCCCTGAGCAAAACACACAAAACAAAGAAAGAAACTCTAATTTCTTGCAGTAATCTGGTGGGTTTCAATGTAAAGGAAATTGACAGCACATAAAAAAGTGTGAACTTACAACAACTGAACAAAAATGGGGTAATTGTTTAGTAGGGCTTAAATCAGAGCTCATTTCTTAAATATCAGGGTCTCTGAAGTCAAATATGCCTGGATTAGAATTTCTTCATTTTTATTTTCACAGATTAGACTATTATCATTCTTTCTCAGCCTTCATTTCCCTAACTATTAAATAGGGCTACTGAGAGAGGAATTGTGCTTCCTCTGTCTTGGAATCTTGGAGTCTTTATCTTTTCCAAATTCCGACATGTTGTCTTTCGGTAGCAGAAATGGGAAAGATAAATAATATTGTTGGTTCCAAGATGTCAAGTAAAGCTTTTGTCTATCTGGACTCTGCTCTTTGTTCACAAATAAGTGCTAGATGCTACAAGATATTGAAAACTCATTAGAAGGCAAACTGGGAGTCTTCCAAGCTAGAGTGGCCTGGGAAAAGGGAAGATATTTTCTTGCAATACTCTTGATAAATGTCCCAGATAGTTGTCATAGTATGAATTTTAGGGTGAAGGGATTGGAGGACTAAAACATGAAGAGGATTGTGAAACTTCTTAATGGGAGAACTTCTTTCCCCAATATAATGTAGCCTAGAAGTACACCTTTTATAGATGTTTGGAGTCCTCCATAACTTTGCATAGGAATGTACAGAATACATATTAGTAGAATCTCCTACATGTAGGTCAATCAAAGTGGTCCTGTCTTTCCTGTATTCTCTAGAACTCCCTAAAGTTTCCATCTAAAAAGGGAGGTCTTACTCACAATAACATATTGAAGGACAATAATCTTCATGCGCATTGGGAAGAGAAAAATAACCTCATTTAAATAACTTTATTTCTTTCTGTGGAGGTCCAATTTGGTGGGAATTTCCTGATGATACACCTGAACTTTTGAAGAACTTACTGTATACTTAAAAAGTGATTCATTCTACTTTGTTGAGCTCTTAAATGCTTGTTCACAAAGCATGGTTAAAGCCCATGACTGCTTTCAGTTATTATTAGGGACCTGAAACAGTAAGTAACTTCTCTGCCTTCTGTTTAACAAAATCTTTGTCCTGTTGAGACTGTATGAGCTGGAATTTTAAATTTAAAAGCATTTTAGCTTGGAAATCTGAAAGCTAAGGGAAAATACAGGAAAGTAAGCTCCTGAGATACTGGTAAAAGCCAAAAGAAAAGTCTTAAGGTTGGAAACTATAGAGTTTGCAGTGAGTAAGATCATTAACTGGTGTAGGTTTATGTTCTGTTGAAAACTTTGCTAAGTATATGCTATTTTCTAAAACACTGTCACAATTAAAATAGTTACTTAACACATTAAGCACTTACTATTAATCAAGTAGTGTACTGTGCACTTTGTGTGTGTGTATATATGTGTATATAAACTGATTTAATCCTTGTAACAACTCTAACCTGTTTTATTACTATCCCTTGTTTACAGTTGGGGAAACTGAGGCACAGAGAGGTGAGGTAGCTTGGTCAATGTCATATTTATGATGGGTAGTTACTGTTTATGATCTGAATATTTGTGTTCTCCAAAATTCATATGTTGAAATCCTAACCCCCAAAGGTGATATTAGTAGGTGGGGACTTTGGGAGGTGATTAGGTAATAAGGGTGGAGCTGTCATGAGTGGTATTAGTGCTTTCATAAAAGAGATGCCATCAATCTCCCTAGCCCCTTCTACCATGTGTGGATATGAGAAGGAGTTTGCAACCAAGAAGAGGGCCCTCAACTGACCATTCTGGCACCCTGATCTTTGACTACCAGCCTCTAGAGCTGTGAAAAATTTCTGTTGTTTATAAGCTACACAGCCTGTGGTATTTTTGTGATAGCAGCCTGAATGGACTAAGCCAGTAGTATAACTAAAAATTTGAATCCAGGTGGCCTTGCCCTAGAGTTCATACTCTTTTTTTTTTTTTTGCGGTACGCGGGCCTCTCACTGTTGTGGCCTCTCCGGTTGCGGAGCAAGGCTCCGGACGCGTAGGCTCAGCGGCCATGGCTTACGGGCCTAGCCGCTCCGTGGCATGTGGTATCTTCCCAGACCAGGGCATGAACCCATGTCCCCTGCATCGGCAGGCGGACTCTCAACCACTGCGCCACCAGAGAAGCCCCAAGAGTTCATCCTCTTAATCTCTAAGCTATACTGTCCCTCAGTAAGTTACCTACTTTTGTTGTATGTTAGACTGGTCAGTAATAGCTTACATCACTATCTATATGGTTATGCATACTGTATTGTTACTTTGAAAAGAGCTGTTTTCTAGTCTTTCATAAAATGATTCAAGAAGAAGCTGGCAGGTTAATTATCCGTATTTAGGTTTAGAGGAGTAGGTAAGGAGATTGGTTAATAGCTGTGCCATTTAACTGGAAACCAAAAACCCAGTTTCGTTGTTCTGAGAGTTGGCTACTTTCTGTGCCATCAATTATTCTGGAAAATAGTTCCTTTAGGAGGGAGTATAGTCTAGTGGTTAAACTTGTAAATGTAAGCGCACATTTTTAACGGGGCAAGGGAGAAGAAATTTTGAGTAGATCTCCATCAAAACATGGCATTTAGGAAGGATCTACAAGAAAACAGCAGAAATCTTGGTCTACTCAGCTATACATCGAAGAGCTGCCAGCCTAGGGATAGAAGACCTGGATTCTGGTCTACATGTCTAGTCCTTATTAGACATGTAATGATATGCAAAGGAGAGAGGAGAGACCTTGCCTTATAGAACCCTGCTACTCCGTGTGACCCAGCAGTGTTGGCGTTACCAGGGAGTTCGTTAGAAATATATAATCTGAGGCCTCACCTAGACCTACTGAATCAGGACCTGCATTTTAACAGAATCCCAGGGTGATTCTATTGAGCATTAAAATTTGATAACTATTGTAATAAAAAAGATACAATTTTCAGGATTTTGGTCTGTCTTGAAAGACAAGAAATGACCTCAAGAACATTTTGGCATAAATCTCATGTCTCTTTAAGAACCTTCTGTCTAGCTGGCAGATTTCATTTTTATGAAAAAGTTCTCTTTTCCTTTCCCAATTAATAATAACAACACTAAATGATGATTATGATGATAATAGTAGTTAAGATTTATTGAGTGCATTCTATGTGCCAGCCACTGTCCTAACTGCTTTTAATCATTTAATCTTCACAGTTTACCAAAGAAGTTGGTATTTTTTACTTATCTTCATTTTATAGATGAGGAAATTGAGGCATAAAATAGGTAACTTGCCCACAGTCACGCAGCTAGCAGACTCCAAACCCAAATCTGAGTCGAGAGCCAAGTGGCATCTTTCGCAGCCTAAGCTAATGAGAAATACTTCACATTTCCTGCAATAACTTAATTTCTTATCACATCCTCACATAGAGGAAAATGTAGGGAGATCCTGTATGACATCCATCCCTGATATAAACTGGGGGCAGCCTTTAGAGATGTTTCTGAGCAATATAAGATTGCTTACAGCCAAACTTTAAAGAAAATGTCTCATTGATAAATGGCATATTTGCTCAGCAGAGATACAGACACACATCTGTATTGTAGAACACACTTCCAAAAAGGAAAAAAAAAGACTTTTACACCTAACCCCAGACATTGACACTTTGTTTTGGCATTAGAAGGTATTACTTTAAACATTTCTTTGATATAATTTGGACCATCTGAAGTATGGAAGCACTGTCCTGGAGTGCTGATGGAGGCTCCTGGAGGAAGTGTGTTAAGAGCTTGATGGGAGGGCTTCTCTGGTGGCGCAGTGGTTAAGAATCCGCCTGTCAATGCAGGGGACACAGGTTCGAGTGCTGGTCTGGGAAGATCCCACATGCCGCAGAGCCACTAAGCCCCGTGCGCCACAACTACTGAGCCTGTGCTTTATATCCCACAAGCCACAAATACTGAGCCCTCATGCTACAGCTACTGAAGCCCACGTGCCTAGAGCCTGTGCTCCACAACAAGAGAAGCCACTGCAATGAGAAGTCTGTGCGCCACAACAAAGTGTAGCTCCCGCTCGCCACAACTAGAGAAAGCCGCAGGCAGCAATGAAAACCCAACACAGCCAAAAATAAAATAAATAAATTTATAAAAAAAGAAAAAGAGCTTGATGGGAAACAGAAGAATCATTTTGAATGCAACATAGCAGTTCTTACCTGTTAACCTGAGAGTGTGAGTCTGTTGAACCTTTGAAGGCAAGGCATACTAGGGCATGCCACCTGTGATTCTTCTCAAGGAAGCTAAAATGGAAAATATTTCCCGAATGACTTTCCGTATGTGCTTTGATCTGAAGCTTTAATCATGGAGGAGGGAGTGTTCTCCAAGTTACTAAAGTTCAGTGAAAGATGTTTCTAAGGTTCTTTGAATAGTGGAATTTTTTAAATTTTTATTTATTTATTTATTTTTACAAAAGACAAGGCAAGTTAGCAGCTGCTCTCCTTTTCTTGTTACAGTTTTCCCTGTTCAGTGTTTCATCATGTATGTTTTACTAGTAAGGTCCTAACTCAAAAGTATTCAAGCTCTTTAGCCTTGGACATTAAAGACTATCATCAATAAATTCAAATGGGGTTAACCTTGGAGTGACATCTTCAATTCTATGATAATATACAGTCTGCGAATCCTTTCATATCATTGGCCACAGCATGATCAGGCTCTCATATGTAAAGACCTTGAAACTTTAAATAAGTTACTTCATCTTCAGCTAGTTCAATTCATTTGTTTATAAATGGTTTATTTCAAATTCTTTTATTTGGCTCAAGCTGTTGATTGATGTTTCATGTGACCGTTTTTCCTTTTCAAAAAGCAGGAAGATAGCTGGGACATAACTTCTCAATAGCCTTTTAATATGAAAGCCTATTTTGTGTATAGCTATTGCTGTAATCACCTGTGCATGACTGAGCTTAAATGGTTTGCAGACCTTGCTGATGGATTACAGAACAAGCAATGACCTGACATTTTTTTCTGGAGGGATTAGATGACTTTCCCCTGTGGCAAATTATGCATTTTGCCCCTTGTTTCACTCTTCCTTAGGTGCTGTTTGGTGATTAATTTTATGGGATGTAATTGGAAATCCCCTAGATGAGCTGCATATGGTGGCTGGTACCTTCTGGTAAAAATGATATTCTTTTCCAGTAATGATGGACATGGGATAGGAGCTGATGGTCTGGTAGTAATGTATGTATTTCTAAAAGGAAGGCTGAAGAACTCAGTTAAGTAGTAACTCCAGGCCCTTCCGTCCTTTAATTGTCCTGTTTGCAGGTCCATGGAATTATGTAGAGACCCCCTCAGGCTGTATTGATGTCTACCAGCCAAGCTAGGGCAAGCTCTGCACCTTTTTGTTTCATCAACTCATCTTATTGACAATTTTTTGCTTTATGTTTTTTGGCCAGTCTATTAGGGCAAAGCTACTGTTAGAAGTTTGTCTAACACAGGATTTATGATAATCTGAGTCCAATATCTTAAAACTATGTGCAGAAAACTACTTACAACCTTTTATCTTGTTGCCATAAAAGATAAAATTTCATATATATATATATATATATATATATATATAGTAAATATATAAAATATTTGATTTGGTCTGATTTTCTTCTAAGGAGCCAGTCTTTGAATTCAAAATTTAACACTCTTACAGCTTCCTAAAATGTATGAGGAAGGAAAAAATTGCATAATGAAGGGAGACAGAGATTAGCAATATAACAAATAATGAACAAAGTTTGGCTTTCTTTCTTTCTTTTTTTTGGTGAAAGCAGTGTATTCACAGGATCCAGAGTCAGGCTACTTGCTGTGAAAGCTGAGGCAATTAACAAGATCCTTCAAAGCCCTTGTAAAATGAAAATAATAATGTACCTACCTCAAAAGCTTATGGAACTTGTGGTGAGGTTTGAATGAAATGATCCATGTAACTTGCTAAGTGTAGTGCAGAGTAAATTTTCTAGAAATTTGGGCTACTATTATACGTTCTTGAGACCGTACAAAGCACACTCTATGAAGGAACTCATTTCCCATTTTGTATGAAGAAACAGATACTTTGTAAAGTTAAGTGAAATTTACAAGGTTACAGCTAATGAGCTCAGTCTGTCTCATATCAAAATAATATACTTTAACTATAATTTTATATTTAATGCTTTACATAGTTGTTAGATAACTTTTTCCCACAGTTTTATCAGGAAATTGAGAATCAGAGGGTTTTTATAAAATGTTAAAGATTCTCAAGTTACTAAGTCACAAAGCTGAGACTTTAATGTTGTTCTCCCCAGACTCCACAGGTCCATCACCTTGCTTCCTCTGTATATCATGTGGGATTACATGTTTGAGGAAAGCGTTTATGTACATAAACAATGCTTTTCCATTAGTTTTCTATTCTCTCTTCTTCTAAAATCTATATTTACTTAACAGTCAAGTGACGGTTGAAAGAAACAAACTTAAAAATAAATAAGCAAAAATAGTCAGAGGGCAGAGAACAGAAGCAAGAAGAACTACAACCCTGCAGCCTGTGGAACAAAAACCACATTCACAGAAGGATAGACAAGATGAAAAGGCAGAGGGCTATGTATCAGATGAAGGAACAAGATAAAACCCCAGAAAAACAACTAAATGAAATGGAGATAGGCAATATTCCAGAAAAAGAATTCAGAATAATGATAGTGAAGATGATCCAGAACCTCGGAAAAAGAATGGAGGCAAAGATCGAGGAGATGCAAGAAATGTTTAACAAAGACCTAGAAGAATTAAAGAACAAACAAACAGTAACTGAAATGAAAACTACATTAGAAGGAATCAATAGCAGAATAACTGAGGCAGAAGAACGGATAAGTGACCTGGAAGATGGAATGGTGGAATTCACTGCTGCAGAACAGAATAAAGAAAGAAGAATGAAAAGAAATGAAGACAGCCTAAGAGACCTCTGGGACAACATTAAACGCAACAACATTCGCATTATAAGGGTCCCAGAAGGAGAAGAGAGAGAGAAAGGACCCGAGAAAATATTTGAAGAGATTATAGTTGAAAACTTCCCTAACATGGGAAAGGCAATAGCCACCCAAGTCCAGGAAGCAGAGAGTCCCATACAGGATAAACCCAAGGAGAAACACGCTGAGACACATAGTAATCAAATTGGCAAAAATTAAAGACAAAGAAAAAATATTGAAGCAGCAAGGGAAAAATCACAAATAACATACAAGGGAACTCCCATAAACTTAACAGCTGATTTCTCAGCAGAAATTCTATAAGCCAGAAGAGAGTGACTTGATATACTTAAAGTGATGAAAGAGAAGAACCTACAACCAAGATTACTGTACCCGGCAAGGATCTCATTCAGATTCAATGGAGAAATCAAAAGCTTTACAGACAAGCAAAAGCTAAGAGAATTCAGCACCACCAAACAAGCTCTACAACAAATGCTAAAGGAACTTCTCTAAGTGGGAAGCACAAGAGAAGAAAAGGACCTACAAAAACAAACCCAAAACAATTAAGAAAATGGTCATAGGAACATACATATTGATAATTACCTTAAAAGTAAATGGATTAAATGCTTCAACCACAAGACACAGACTTGCTGAATGGATACAAAAACAAGAGCCATATATATGCTGTCTACAAGAGACCCACTTCAGACCTAGGGATACATACAGACTGAAAGTGAGGGGATGGAAAAAGATATTCCATGCAAATGGAAATCAAAAGGAAGCTGGAGTAGCAATACTCATATCAGATAAAATAGAATTTAAAATAAAGACTTATAAGAGACGAGGAAGGACACAATGTAATGATCAAGGGATCAATCCAAGAAGGAGATATAACAATTATAAATATATATGTACCTAACATAGGAGCACCTCAATACATAAGGCAACTGCTAACAGCTATAAAAGAGGAAATTGACAGTAACACAATAATAGTGGGGAAATTTTAACACCTCACTTACACCAATGGACAGATCATCCAAACAGAAAATTAATAAGGAAACACAAGCTTTAAATGACAAAATAGACCAGATAGATTTAATTGATATTTATAGAACATTCCCTCCAAAAACAGCAGACTACACTTTCTTCACAAGTGCGCATGGAACATTCTCCAGAATAGATCACATCTTGGGTCACAAATCAAGCCTTGGTAAATTTAAGAAAATTGAAATCATATCAAGCATCTTTTCTGACCACAGTGCTATGAGATTAGAAATCAATTACAGGGGAAAAAAATGTAAAAAACACAAACACATGAAGGCTAAATAATACATTACTGAATAACCAAGAGATCACTGAAGAAATCAAAGAGGAAATCCAAAACTACCTAGAGACAAATGACAATGAAAACACAATGATCCAAAACCTATGGGATGCAGCAAAAGCAGTTCTAAGAGGGAATTTTATACCTATACAAGCCTACCTCAAGAAACAAGAAACATCTCAAATAAACAATCTAACCTTAAGGAACTAGAGAAAGAAGAACAAACAAAACCCGAAGGAACCTAAAGGAACTAGAGAAAGAAGAACAAACAAAACCCAAAGTTAGCAGAAGGAAAGAAATTATAAAGATCAGAGCAGAAATAAATGAAATAGAAACAAAGAAAACAATAGCAAAGATCAATAAAACTAAAAGCTAGTTCTTTGAGAAGATAAACAAAATTGGTAAACCATTAGCCAGACTCATCAAGAAGAAGAGGGAGAGGACTCAAATCAGTAAAATTAGAAATGAAAAAGGAGAAGTTACAACATATACCGCAGAAATACAAAACATCCTAAGAGACTACTACAAGCAACTCTATGCCAATAAAATGGAAAACCTGGAAGAAATAGACAAATACTTAGAAAGTTATAACCTTCCAAGACTGAACCAGGAAGAAATAGAAAATATGAACAGACCAATCACAAGTAATGAAATGGAAACTGTGATTAAAAATTTTCTAACAAACAAATTTCCAGGACCAGAAGGCCTCACAGGTGAATTCTACCAAACATTTAGAGAAGAGCTAACACCCATCCTTCTCAAACTCTTCCAAAAAATTGCAGAGGAAGGAACACTCCCAACCTCATTCTATGAGGCCACCATCACCCTGATACCAAAGCCAGACAAAGATACTACAAAAAAAAGAAATTACAGACCAATATCACTGATGAATATAGGTGCAAAAATCCTCAACAAAATACTAGCAAACAGAATCCAACAACACATTAAAAGGTTCATTCACCATGAACAAGTGGGATTTATCCCAGGGATGCAACGATTCTTCAATATACGCAAATCAAACAGTGTGATACATCATATTAAAAAACTGAAGAATAAAAACCATATGATCATCTCAATAGATGCAGAAAAAGCTTTTGACAAAATTCAACACCCATTTATGATAAAAACTCTCCAGAAAGTGGGCATAGAGGGAACCTACCTCAACATAGTAAAGGTCATATATGACAAACCCACAGCAAACATCGTTCTCAATGGTGAAAAGCTGAAAGCATTTCCTCTAAGATCAGGAAGAAGACAAGGATGTCCACTCTCACCACTATTATTCAACATAGTTTTGGAAGTTCTAGCCATGGCAATCAGAGAAAAAAATGAAGTAAAAGGAATACAAATTGGAAAAGAAGAAGTAAAACTGTCACTGTTTGCAGATGACATGTTACTATGTATAGAGAATCCTAAAGATGCCACCAGAAAACTACTAGAGCCCATCAATGAATTTGGTGAAGTTGCAGGATAGGAAATTAATGCACAGAAATCTCTTACATTCCTATACATTAATGATGAAAAATCTGAAAGAGAAATTAAGTAAACACTCCCATTTACCATTGCAACAAAAAGAATAAAATACCTAGGAATAAACCTACCTAGGGAGACAAAAGACCTGTATGCAGAAAACTATAATGCACTGTTGAAAGAAATTAAAGATGATATCAACAGATGGAGAGATATACCATGTTCTTGGATTGGAAGAATCAATATTGTGAAAATGACTATACTACCTAAGGCAATCTACAGATTCAATGCAATCCCTGTCAAATTACCATGGCATTTTTTACAGAACTAGAACAAAAAAATCTAAAAATTTGTATGGAGACACAAAAGACCCCATAGCCAAAGCAGTCTTGAGGGAAAGAAATGGAGCTGGAGGAATCAGACTCCCTGACTTCAGACTATACTACAAAGCTACAGTAATCAAGACAATATGATACTGGCTCAAAAACAGCAATATAGATCAATGGACCAGGATAGAAAGCCCAGAGATAAACCCACACCCCTATGTCAACTAATCTATGACAAAGGAGGCAAGGATATACAATGGAGAAAAGACCGTCTCTTCAATAAGTGGTGCTAGAAAAACCGGACAGGTACATGTAAAAGAATGAAATTAGAACATTCCCTAATACCATACAGAAAAATAAACTTAAAATGCATTAGAGACCTAAATGTAAGACCGAGGACTATAAAACTCATAGAGGAGAACATAGAAAGAACACTCTTTGACATAAATCACAGCAAGATATTTTTTGATCCACTCCCAGAGTAATGGAAATAAAAACAAAAATAATCAAATGGGACCTAATGGAACTTCAAAGCAAGCTTTCGCACAGCAAAGGAAACCATAAACAAGATGAAAAGACAACCTTCAGAATGGGAGAAAATATTTGCAAATGAATCATTGGACAAAGGATTAATCTCCAAAATATATAAACAGCTCATGCAACTCAATATTAAAAAAATAACCCAATCCAAAAATGGGCAGAAGACCTAAATAGACACTTCTCCAAAGAAGCCATACAGATGGCCAAGAAGCACATGAAAAGTTGCTCAACATCACTAATTATTAGAGAAATGCAAATCAAACTACAGTGAGGTATCACCTCACACCAGTTAGAATGGGCATCATCAGAAAATCTACAAATATCAAATGCCTCAGAGGGTGTGGAGAAAAGGGAACCCTGTTGCACTGTTGGTGGGAATGTAAATTGATACAACCACTATGGAGAACAGTATGGAGGTTCCTTAAAAACTAAAAATAGAATTACCATATGACCCAGCAATCCCACTACTGGGCATATACCCAGAGAAAACCATAATTCAAAAAGACACATGCACCCCAATGTTTATTGCAGCACTATTTACAATAACGAGGTCATGGAAGCAACCTAAATGCCCATCGACAGATGAATGGATAAAGAAGATGTGGTACATATATACAATGGAATATTACTGAGCCATGGAAAGGAACTAAAGTGGGTCATTTGTAGAGACGTGGTTGCATCTAGAGACTGTCATACAGAGTGAAGTAAGAGAAAAACAAATATTGAATATTAATGCACATATGTGGAACCTAGAAAATGGTACAGATGAACTGATTTGCAGAGCACATATTGAGACACAGAAGTGGACAACAAACGTATGGACACCAAGGGAGGACAGTGGTGGGGGGGGTGGTGGTGGTGGTGGGATGAATGGGGAGATTGGGATTGACATGTATACACCGATTTGTATAAAATGGATAACTAATGAGAAAATAAACATTAATAAAACATAAATAAGCAAAAGTACTAATGAGATGCTACTGCACGATTACCAGATTAGCTACAAACTAGAAAGACTGACAATACCAAATGTTGGCAAGGATGTGGAGTAACCAGAACTCTCACACATCGTTCGTGGGAGTGGAAATGGTACAACTGTTTTGGAATAAGATCTGATAGTTTCTCTTAAATCTAAATATATACCTACCCTTTGATCTGGCAGTCCTAATCCTGGGTATTTACCTGAGATAAATAGAAACTTATGTCCAGAAAAAGACTTTATAAAAATATTCGTAGCTGCTTTATCCATAATGGCCGCAAACTGGAAAAAGCATAAGTGTTCATGAATAGAGACTAGATGAACAAACTGAAGTATAGTCATAACAGAATGCTACTTAGCAATAAGAGGGAAAAAGTTACTGTTATATGTGACAACACGGGTAAATCTCACACATCATGCTGAGTGAAAGAAGCTTTACACAAGAGTACATATTGCTTGATTACATTATATGATGTTCTAGGACAAGCAAAATACATCTATGTTGGTGCTTCCCTCCCCCAAACACAGTGACCTGCTTCTCAGGGGTGTTAATGCGAGACCTGCAATTGTTAAAGGAAACACCTGTGTATCATGTAGACAGCTGTGAAGGTGTCTCTTTAAGAGACCTTGGTTTCTCTAGGGAGCTTTTTGGTGGAGGAATGAATGACTTATTATTTATGTCCACTCTGTGGGAAATTCTCCCTGCAACTTGAGTTATCTAATTAGAAAAGCCAGTAGGAAATTTGCTCCAGCATTAGCTGAAGTGATCCATGACACCACTTCAGCCTTGGAATGCATTCAGGCCAGCTTGAACTCACTGGCCTGGTTGTTTTGGATGATGAAATTGCCCTTGATTTCTTCCTTGTGGGCCAAGGCAGAGTCTGTGCAGTCACTAGTACATCCTGCTGTATATGGATTAATGCTTTAGGAAAAGCAGAAAGGGCAAGACAGAGACTTAATGAGAGAGAAAGTTACGTGGCTATGTAATGTAAATTCTGGTGGTTTATCAGAGTCGTTTGTCTGACTGGGTCTGGGACTGTAAGGGGGGCATGATCAAAAGCAGTACTGCTTGAAGTTCTGTTGACAGTAGCCTTAATTAAATGCTGGGTTAGACAAATTGAATGGACTTGTTCCCAGCCACTAAGTAGTGACTGACAGAGTGGTGTACTAATGGGGCAGTTCACCAGAAGCCAACAGAAATGAGTAGAGAGTAGAGATTTGTAAGACAATTGTCCATGTATGTCTTGTATTTCAGCATGTATTAAGAGTGAAACATCAAGCTTCTTTGTTCCAGATCATCTTTTCAAGGATGTAACACAGCATGCTTACTGCCTATTATAAGATTCAGGTTCCTTAAGGCTCTAGGATTAATGTTGACACTAGCTGTTAAAATGAGGCAGAACTCAGGCTGATTGGTGAGGAAGTCATCCTACTCAAATGAGAGTCAGCAACAATCTAGGCACTGTTTATGCAGCTGTATTCGAACCCATTCCCCATGTTTTCCTCCTTAGTAAGCAATGCTTTGGAGGACTATTTATTGTCCCTAGCCCAAGCAATTTGATTAATATGTTCACTACCAATTCCCATAGACTTCCCTCATATTTTGTTAAACACCCTTATCCTTTCTCTTCTAAAAACCCGTGTGTGTTAGCACTCCATCCTTATTGTCAAAATTATCAAGAATATAAAAGGTTTGAGATTTTACCCTACTTGCAAGCTAACAAGTTAACATCGTACAGTTTCATGGCTCCTCGTAGAAGACATGAAAGTACTGAGTCAGAGATAAAGGATTTTTAATACTCGCAGTAATAGCAGTAGCCAGAATATCAGCATTTCTCCTAATTCCCATAGTGAAGAGAGGCAGATGATACCTGAACATGCAGTAGGTTGCATTTTAGGAAAGAAATCCTGAGCTTAAGGTGAATCCTGAATCTTTTATAATGGGAAATTAACATACTTGCCTTCTGCTCCAGAGGAAGACACTGTCTCTGTCTTTCAAGGCTGTTCATGATGTAAAAATACTCAAAGATAGTCCAGAGTAAAGAATAATTCATAGCTTACAATGTGTGCAAAAAAGTCAGACACCTATGGAGAATTGTTTCCCAACAACAGTCATCCATACAGAGTTTCACAGTTCCATGACCTGTTGACATCAGTGAACTTCACCTCCCTTTTGTTTCACCTCCCTCTCCTCACAACTCTCCACTTGACTTTGGTCTCATCTAGAAGAGTTCTCTTTCTGTAAAAACTTAAAACTCTTTAATGTCAGTCTCTGACCAGAATCTCCCCACCTCTTTCTTCCTCAACAAGACTAAACATTCTGAAATTTTATCAGGCTTTCCATCCCTTCAGCCACCCCTTATTTTCCTAGTCTATCTTCCCTTCCTGGTTTCACCCCTTTCCCTTCTCAGCCTAAGCCCCAATTACTCTTTCTCATCAGAGTCCTCAGTGCCTTTGCCCCTCTTCCTTCTGTTACACTCGTTTTGCCACTTTTACAACTCTGGATTACCTACCACTTCCTTTCTCTGTTTCTGAGGCCAAGCTTTCAAACAAATGTGGAGAAAATTGACCTTGTCAACAAAAGCATCTAAAACGATGATTTCTAATTTCAGCAGCTTCAGTCCATCTTCCTAGTTCGACTTCTTACTTGCAAAATATTTTGGAGAGATGGTAAACACCACAGCAATGAAACCTGGAATAGGCCTCAGATAATGGGCACAATAAAATGTTTATTATAATGCTAGCAATAAATGTGCGGAACTTTTCAGTCTTACGTCTACCTGTGTAATGGACCAGAAGTATTTTAAGTTTACTAAAGTGAAAACAATCCTTTCTTGAAGGTAGATTAAAATGTAGCCCCAGGGCTTCCCTGGTGGTGCAGTGGTTGAGAATCTGCCTGCCAATGCAGGGGACACGGGTTCGGGTTTGAGCCCTGGTCTGGGAGGATCCCACATGCCGCGGAGCAACTAGGCCCGTGGGCCACAACTACTGAGCCTACGCATCTGGAGCTTGTGCTCTGCAACAGAGAGGCCGTGACAGTGAGGGGCCTGCACACCGCAATGAGGAGCGGCCCCCGCTTGCAGCAACTAGAGAAAACCCTTGCACAGAAACGAAGACCCAACACAGCCAAAAATAAATAAATAAATAAAATTTTAAAGAAAGAAATCCTGAATGCTAAAAATAACTTAAAAAAAAAAAGCTAATTGTTGAAAAAAAAATGTAGCCCCAAATAACATACTTGATCTATATTTTGGTTATCTTTGCTCAATTTCAGTCCAAGTTCAGGGAAGCAACTTTGCAAGGTGACTTGCAAATTTTACTGTTTTTTGTGTTATTTTCCATTAGACAGCTAAACACATTCTGAGTGTCAAGAGCTTTTGCCATTAAGGTGAGTGAAGAAAATATGACAGTGAATACCCTGATGACTGTTTTAGTTTATGATGCATTTCAAGCTGTGCCTCTCTAACAGTGAAATCCTTCAGCATTTTTTTAGTGGGAGTGAAGTTTAGGAAACTAAACTTCTGTTTTAAAGAGAAGAGTCACATTTTATGTCAATTCGTGAAAGTGTAGAGTATGGTGGGTTTTAGGAGGAAGACCTGAAATTGTACAATGGATAAGCATTTTGACATTCTTTATGTCGTCTCTTCCTGAGGGCAGTTCTTAACATCAAATCTGTACAGCATCAAATTTCTTACTCAAATCAAATAGACAGACACTATCTAGTAGGCTTCCAATATTTACATTCAGGATAATTATTGAGCAAAAAATTGAAAGGTAATAAAATAGGAAATGTGTCAAACTGGGGCAAAAAAAGGAAGTCCCCAGTCAGAACGAACATAAGAAAACCTGTGTGATTAATACACAAGAATGGACCTAAAAATGGGTTGTGTTAGGGAGGTTTTATTTGTTAAGTTTTCTTGAAATTTTTCTTCTTTTTTTCAATAGAAGCAATGTTAAATATAGTAGATTTCTAGTCTTGGAAACAAAAGCCTATTTAACTTGCTATGAATCTGAACCATAAACAATACAATAGTGTCAATTCATTGAGAGACCTTAAAATATTGATAACTGTGAGTGCTGCTTCCCATAGTTGGGGGAGCTTTTAAGGCCTGACTGCTACCCCTGGCCCCTGCATTGGTTTAGGTGAGCTGCTTAAGCTTTGTGGGTATGCTTGAAATAAAGAAGGTGGATTTGATAATCTTTAAACTCACTTCCAGTTCTAAAATTCTTTTGTATTCCTATCCCTATTCCCATTCTCTTCCCTTTTTAGAAACATGAAGACCTTACAGAATTCTTCAGAAGCAATTCTCTTTTCTTCCTGCTGGCTTTAGGGAAAAAAAGTAGTCTCTCTTTTATCAGAATAGATTTTAGGTTCTCATTTTGTGGGCTATTATGTATTTGTGTGGTATTCACCTTCTTTATGCTCCTGAAATAATGGCAAAACCATGTTTGTGCTCACACAGTTTCCTTTGATAAAGATAAAAGTAGATTGCAGGAAGCTGTGATCATCTCAGTGACAGTCTCTTGGGTTTTCCTGCAGTAACTTATTTCAGAAAAGCTGAATGATTTAATGTACATTAATTCACGGCTCACACAGGCCTGTCTGAGAAGTGGGAATGGCTGGTATGTTACCATTAGTGTTCTTACAGACAGGCAAAGAGGAGGTACCAAAGTGAAATGGAATGAATTTAATCTGACTAAAAGGCATCTTGGGTTTTCAGTCCCTCCTTTGTGGGAAGAGAACACCCAGTGCCTGTCCCCACACAGCACTTAGCACATCACATTGCTTTTACTTATTCATGGGTCTTTCTCACCCACTAGGCTGTGAGTTTTACAAGGACGCTGCCTAGCACATGATGAGCCCAGCAGTGTTGTTTCCTGAAATGACATGGAACTTACCCTGTGTAGCCCTGGTTCTTTATTGAAGACCTAGTTTTGCAGATCTTTGATATATTTACCAGGGATAGATCCCTGAGACCCCCATCAAACCCCTAAATTTCAAAGCATAGGAATATCTGCACAAATAATTGACTTTCTTCAGAATCATATTTTTGTTTATTTTGTGCTACAACTTAACCATCTTTTCAAATTTGATTAAATAAAGCTTTCTCTCTTACTTGATGCCTATCATCCCCAAAGTCACAAAATTTTATTACTTTGAGAGTAACTACAGGTGTGAAAAAAAATGTCAGGTTGAGATGCAGATTTTTAAATTCTTGGGATAATGATGCTATTATTAGTAATACTTGCCGCTTCTTCCTTTGTGCCAGGCACTGCTGCTTTACATGTATTTTTACTTGTTTACTTCTCAAAATAACCCAGTGAGGGTAAGTATCATCCTCATTTTCCATATGAGCAAACTGAAAATCATAGATTTAATTTAACTTTGCACAAAATCAACAGCTAGTTAGAGGCAGTAGGCTTCAAACCCACATATTCTACATTTAAAGTCTCTGCTCTTAACTGTGTTTAATTGCCTCTGGGATTTAAACTAATTTCATTTTTTTCACATTAAACAGTTTGGAACGAAAGCAATAAAATTTTAACAAAGAATTCTTGAATCCTTTGATGGGAGCCCTAATAAGTAGGCCAAAGTTTAGTTGTAGATGATCGTTTCTAGAGAGCTACTAGCAATGACTTACTGATCTTTAATATTTGCAGCTCTTTTGATTATTTGCAGGCATGCTCTCATAGGTTTCTGATATGTAATTATTAGTCATTTGGTTGAGGCATGAATTTGAATCCTACGTACTTTGTGGTGTGTAGGAAAGAGTCAATTGCATGGTAAATATTTACTGTTTTGGCTGCTGGGCATTTAATTCTTCTTGGTAAGGGACTCTGAATGAGCTTCAACAGAGCCACTCCTGCCGCACTCTTGTTCCCTGTACTTTCAGTGAAGCAGCTCAAATTCCTCTATTCCTGGGGTAGAACGTGTAACCTCAGATTATTCCAATCAGTTACTTCTGTTCTCCTCATTACGGTTATTGGTTCAGAGATGAGCACTGCAACACCTACCAGAGGGGTCTTCACAGCTACACTAGACATTTAAACTCACTTCCATATGTTACCCTGTACTAGTCTACTCAGAAGGTTATAGGAGAGAAAACAGCTTGCCTGTGGCATTAGACATGCTTTCTCTGCAAGAGACCTTTTAGCGGTCCAGCATAGCAATATAGCTCAGGGGCAAGAAAACAAGATCCATATTGCACAGGTGAGAAAGACATGTTCTATAAGAGCCAATATCTTCTGTAACAAATCCATAGGCCTAGCTTCCAGGTTCTCTGTAAGGGAAGTATCAGTTATGAGTCACTGAACTCAGGGGAGCCCAAAGCATGGCAACCTCATCAGCTGTTTAGTTGATTTATAGTTCCTCCAAGTCCTGGTTCAGATGACTAATCAAGCATCTTTTTTATTGTAAGAAATGTTGTCTAACAATGTGGTTGACTCTTGACTCTTATCAGATGTCTAGGAGAAGAGAGCTAGACAGTTGACCCAAAGTCAGATTCTCACTCAGAAGGGGAAATGATTTTGTTAACCCTTTATCCATAGGTACTAAATTCAGGGACTATAAAATATGTATCAGGGAATCAGGCTCTATCCTTGCTGTTAGACTTTGACCTGAGAGGATATATCACAGGCAATTTCTGTAGCCACATTACTGTCACCAGAGAAGAGGCTGTCTGAGAATGGACCTAATCCATTGAATTAGGTCCTAATTCAATCCATCCTAATCCTATCCAGATGAAATAGAGCTTGGCAAGAGGGGAAGAAAAACCTGGTCCCAGTGGTTTTAATAAGTTAGGACTAAAAGCTATTCTAATCCAGGCTGCTTCAGTCATTTAAGTCAACAATTTCACTTTTGGCTGAAGCCACTGTGTTGGGCAAATGTAATCTAATACCTGATTGTTAAATGAATATATCTACATTCCTGATCATTTCTGTTTATTTGTTTTGGATTGGTGAAAGAGGACAGGTTTTTGTTTTTTTATTAACAGATAAAATGACTTCTGTAAAAACATTGCTTAGTGGGTGGCAAATATGATTCTATCTAATCATATACTAAGATTTACCAGTAAAACAATCAAGTTGAATAAAAATCACAAGAGCTAGAAAATCTCAGCTGAATGGTGGCATTAGAGTTGGGTACCATTTGACTGATTAAACTGATTCACTCATTGCTTTATTCAACAGTTACTGAATATTCTGTGCAGAAAACAAAAGCCTTTTGGCCTTTAGAAAGTAGAAATGACCAGGTTAAACTAGTTTGACAGAATGTTCATCTAAGAAGTGGGAGACCCAATGCTTAATCTTGACCTTGTGACTGGCTAAATAAGGGCAGAGCTGTGTGATTAACCCTTTCCTTGTTGTTAAGAAATTATACCTGCAAAGTTCCTGGTATCAGGGCTGCTGTGCTGCCCAACACCAGGGGTGGCTTGCACGCCATGTCTCTGTGCATATCCCGTCCTAAAGTTCTGTTGTGTGGTGGTTCTACCTAGCACAGCCTCTGCTCACCCATGGAATCTACTAATTAGTGTAGCTGTTATTTTGGACAAGTACAAATCATGGGATAGAATCAGAAAGCAATTGTCTTTGTCTGGGCTGCTATATCCGACTAGGTGGCTTATAAAAAAACAAATTTATTTCTCAGAGTTCTGGAGGATGGGACGTACAAGATTAAGGTGCTGGGAAATTTGGTGTCTGGTGAGAAGTGGTAGAAGGTAACAAATGGTAGAAGGGGCAAAGTATCTTTCTGGGGCTTCTTTCATAAGGCCACTAATCCCATTCATGAGGGCTCTACCCTTATGACCTAATCACATCTCAAAGGCTCCCACCTCCTAATGACATCACATTGGGGGTTAGTTTTCAACGTGTGAATTTCCAGGGAAGTGAGGGACACAAAGAGCGAGGGTATAGGAGCAAATTTACTTTTGTCTTCAGTATTCCTTTAAAATTCATTCATTGGAAATATTTCTTTTCCTGCAACTGTCCAAAAAGTCAGGAACTTTTCTGATTATTCATGTGTAATACAAATTGTATTGGTCCAGAAATTAAATTCCCTAATTCCATAGGATTGTCACAATTTCAAACTTGATTTAAAGTGAAAAATTCTGTCCCTGAGCTTGAACTTTCCATGGGCTGCTGCATGCAGTTAGAGAGGGAGTGTACTGACAGCTTCTTTCGTTCCATGCCTTGTATGTTTACTTTTCTCTCTGTGCCTGATAACCATGATTTCTGACTCCTCTGGGATTTGAGAGGGGTGGTGGGTATGGTGAAGATGTAAAAAGGGCAGGGAAGTTTTATTCTTTATTGGTGCTACAAAAACTTTCCTTGTGTTCTCTGGAGCTTGGTGGGTGCTTAAGTATGACTCTCTGCTGTGGGACTTGTTTGTGGCTTCTTTAGAGGTGCTCCATTTTCTGGAGACCTCTTATCTAGAGCTACCTTGACAAGGGAAGGCGCCCCTTTACTGTACCTTGTCTCTTACAGCTTCTTCAGCCCCTGTGAATTCAGCCATTCACATACAGCTACTTTATGCTGAAGACTCATTATCTTTCTAGCCCACCTCATAGACAAGACCTAAAATGACCCCACTCTAGTGTTCTCTTGCACATGGCTCCCAGAAAACCCTCTAGAATCTTTCGTTCTGATGCATTCTATGTGGGCAGGATAAATCACCCAACTGCTATCTCACTTTTGTTCTGCCATCAATGCTTCTGGATTTAGGTTTCTCAAGTGTGAGTCAGACATTAATTCAGTCTCTCTCCCACTCTGAAATAGCAGCTATTAGGCTTTCTGAGTACTCCTGTTGAAGCTTTTTCACTAGATTTAAGGCAAGAAAAGACAAATCTTCCCTCGATTTTTAGAAAGGCTGGAGTCCTCAGGATCCAAATAGCTCCATCAGAAAATTTTTTTTGTTGAAACTATCTTCACTCTTGATCTTTTATACCCTGAATGTGGGTAAGGGGTTTAAGAGCTAAGTCTAATGTTTTCAAATACATTTCTATAAAAATCTACTTGAGGTAATGAGGTATAATTTATATTTGATTAAATGTACCTATTTTAAGTGTATAGTTCAATGAGTTTTGACAAATAGGTCCACTCATGTAATGTCTGTAATAATCAATACATAGAACATTTTCATCATCCTAAAAAATTCCCTCATGCCCTGGTGAAGTTAACTCACTTCCCCACCCCTAGATCTAGGCAACGAATGATCTACTTTCTGACACTATAGTTTAGATTAGCTTTGTTTGTAATTTCCTAAAACTGAAGTCATACAGTATGACTTTGTCATATTGAAGTCATACAGTATGACTCTTTTATATCTTCTTTTGCTGAACATAATATTTTGGGGATTCAACCACATTAATTCATTCCCTTTTTTTATGAATAGTGCTACATTGTATGGTTATACCACAATTTGTTTATCCATTCCTGTTTATGGCTACGTGGGTTGTTTCCAATTTTTGGCTATTACAGGTAAAGTTGCTATGGCACAGTCTGAGGTAAAGGTGATTCTCTCTTTGAGATACATTCTAGTTTTTCCTTGTTTGAAGCTTTTATTTTGTTTAAAAACATTGCAGTTTTTTACATTGTCACAGAAAAGAAACTGGATTTAATGTTCATCTTGTAAATGGCTTATTTTGTTGACTCATGTGCTGTCATGTTTCATATCCCATTGCAGTCCAGACAGTTATAATCCATATTTGTCACCTTTGGGATATTGGGCCATTAGTTGTGAATGGGCCCTTTATAACCTTGTAGGAGTGCCCTGGGATGTGGACCTCCCCATCTTTATGTGGAGGTTTTGATCCAGCTCTTCACAGGCACACACAACAAGTGGCTGATAAAGATGAGCCACCCATACTCTAATGCACTCCAGGTCATCCTCTTGGGTGTCTCCAGTCTACTCCTGTGTCTGCCTAGCCATAGACTCTAGGCTACGATTCTTGCTATTAATTCTTTTTCTGCAATTCTAGAGTTATCATTGGTATTGGTTGCCACGGGTTTAAATTCTTAGCTCTCCTTCAAGGATTTGGCTCAGAACTTCCCTACCTAATAGCCACCTAGGGTAGGTTACTGTCCCCTGGCTCAGTCCAGATTCTAAATTCTACTTGGTCCCCAAAGAGGAGTGTGTTTAGATATAGGTGCTTGAAATCACATCAAATAAGAAAAATGGAAGGAAATGGACATAGTTAGCAAAATGGAAAGAAAAATAAATACAGATAAGATTGCTGTCTTCAAATCTATGAAGGTCTGATGAGAAAGAATCAGTTGATTTCTACCCCCTGCCCCTCTTTGGAGGCATGCTCTAAGGTAGAGAACTAGGATCACTGGGTAGAAGATTTGGGAATTATATTTTGTCCTGGCCATTAGAATCAGCTAAAAATTGAATGGGCTATACTTGAGAAGTAGTAAGCTAAATGTCATTGCAGATGTTTTAAAGTTAGCCACTTGGCGAGGATTAATAGAGTGGTTGGATTAAATAATCTTTAAGTTCCTTTTATTTCTGAGATTTTACAGATCTATGAAACATATTCTTCTGAGTGTCTTCTTATAGGAAACGGCTCAGGCATATTGGTGGCTGCTATAATAGCCTTATTTCTTCAACTCCCAGGAAATGATTGGTAGAATACTGGCAGAATTCATTTAGAGAACCAAAAAGATGAAGAGGGAATGTATGAGATGGAAAAGTTACAAAACAAGTAAATAAACCAACCTTAAGATTAAAAATGGCTATGAGTAGGTGATTTTTGATCTTGAAGTGATGAGGTGGGTAGGTCAGAAAACAAACAGCAAATAAACACACAAACCTTAGAAGAAAGTGTTAGATGAGTAGATTTCTCACCTTAGAGCTGTGGGACAGGGAGGTATCTGAAGTACTGTCAATAGAATCTGATCACTTTCACAGAAAGATCAGATTGGTATCTCTTCTAATTTTTATTTTATTTTGGTAAACCAAGGTCACCTTTTCCATTAAAATGCAGAGTGGAGTTTCTCTTATTAGCTGTCCCATAACATTTTGATAACAACAATGAAAAGACATTCCATGTTTTTACCAAAAGAGCTCCAGGCTAATCAGATTCTAGGGAAATGCTGTACTAACTTTGACTTGGTAATCAAGATGCAGTCACTGAATTGCTTAAGTAGATGAAAAACAGCTTGTTTTCTTTGTTTCCTGTGGTATTCCCAGATCAATTTTTTGAAGCTTCATTAACTGATTTTACACTGTTACAGTTACTTGACACAGAGTTGGTATACAAATGCTTATTTAACAGCACAATGCAGTTTAGCAATATGCTTTCAAAAATCACTTTTCAGGAGACATGTTGTACTTTATTAGTTTTAAAAGATCAATAATGTATTTTCATGATTATAAGTGACATCTGTTTTCTAGTTAAGCAAGTTGTGCTTTCTATTCTAAATGCTGCTTTATGGAAATTTCTTTCTTTCTTGTCTCCTCTTGTCTTAAAGGATAGTTTCTTCCTAATCAGCTGAGTTTGGAATTTCATAGTTTGTATGTACCTACAAGTTTTGTAGACATAGCTAATTAATAAAATTAGTGGTTGGGCTTCCTAATTCTGATATTTTACAACAGGATGCATTTCATTAGCAGCATATCCTCAAGCAGCATAAAGAACCCTGCCAAATGATGCATCAGAGAATCAAGTAATTGCTAACAGATCAACCTTTGGGCCAGAGTGTCATGGTATGATTCCTCCTGGACTTCATCAGTGGTGGAAAGACACTTTGGGCCAGCACATTGGGAGAGTGAGTTTTTTTTCATTAGAGAAAGGTAGGCATTCATTCTCTTGAGCACTGCAGATAGGTCGGAAGATAGGATATGAGCTGTTCCTGGGCCTTCACCCAAAGTGGCATTGGTTAGAGTAGCAGCAGTGGCACCATATGTGTTCATGGTAAACCGTGAAAAACCTATTAATCTCAGATGACCATACGGAAAATTTGGTTAATTTACATGTCACTTTGAAAGATCTATTACAGAATCGGGCTTCCCTGGTGGCGCAGTGGTTGAGAGTCCACCTGCCGACGCGGGTTTGTGCCCCGGTTCGGGAAGATCCCACATGCTGCGGAGTGGCTGGGCCGGTGAGCCATGGCCGCTGAGCCTGCGCGTCCGGAGCCTGTGCTCCGCAATGGGAGAGGCCACAACAGTGAGAGGTCCGCGTACCGCAAAAAAAAAAAAAAAAAAAAAAAAAGAATAAAAGCTAGTTATAGGGATAAAAGCCTCTAGTTTAAAGTTGTTTTTGGTGCTAACCCTCCTCATTTTTTCCATAAGTCCCCCTAGTAATTAAATAATAAACTCCCCTGAACAGGTGAGGATCTCTGTGGTATTAGGATTTCCTGTGGTCCTTGGCTGTATTTCCTTTGCCTTTCCAGTCCCTTGGGAGGAAGGGAGTGAGCTTGCATGCACAGGCTTTAAAATGAACCCCAGGTTGGTGATTGAAAAGCTACTGCTGTGATGGATCTAGATTGGAATATAGGACAAAGCCCAAATTTTTACCAAAGGTGAGGCTATGATTTATGTGTGCCTGTTGGAGGTCTGGTGGAAATGGCCATGGGTGGGGTTAGATGAAATTACTCAATGAAAATAAATGTTAATCGGGAACCTAACTTAGAATACTGTATCTTCATTTATCATCATTTTGGTTATCTTTGAATTTTACCTAGGGCAGGAATTTTATATTACATATCTTATTACTCCAAATGCCCAGCACATATCTCTTGAATAGAGCTGAATGTAGCCAAGTGTATCTTTCTTAAATTCCTAGCAAATACTTCCATCTATTAGGGAAATGCTTTAATGAACTTTTGTTTTGGAGATAAAGGATTGGGTTGGGCTCATACTATGCTTGTTTCAGGTGTGTGTGTGTGTGTGTGTGTGTGTGTGTGTGTGTGTGTGTAGTAGAAGCATGAAAAACAAAATAAAAAAGGAAAAAATGTTGCGTATGTTTAAAAAAACATTTTCTCCTAATTTGCAGATTGATAAATAAACAAATACTCTTTCAAGGTAGAATTCGGTGTTCATCGTTTAGTTCATAAGTCCATTATTTTAAAGGGATTTTCCAAATTCTTGTTTTCTGATACCTTCTGAAGCACTTATTCTTTCAACAAAATGCCTTTGGAATCTTTTCACTGAATGTTAATTCTTCTTAAAATAGGAATTTACCTTTTGTTAAGCATCATTTAACTGAAATCCCTAACAAGTCAAAACTTTGATGGACTTTAAATGTAAGACAAATATTTCTCTGAGAAACATATTACATTTCACTTGATGAGACATTATTTCAGAAATAACTTCATGAACCTTAAATTAGATATTTTTAATTATCCCTTCTGTGAGATAGGATTTGTGTCTCATTTGTCTGAGGATGTCTACAGAATTATTGGGGATAAGGCCTTTCTCATTTTGACAGGTCGTTTTAGGAATTCTGTCAACACAAAGAATGCTAATATTAAGAACATTTCCCCAGAATCTATTCCTTCATAAAGGACTATGATTTAATACCCAAAAGTAGTAGAAAGAAACTGGTATGTACAATAACTTTATCTTATCCAATGATAGAACATATATAAAAGATGTTTGGTATAACAAAAGCCTGTTTTTCTTTGGGAAACATTTCCTCAATGTGAGGTTAGTTGGATAACTAATTACCTAATATGATATTAAAGCATTGTGGTATTACCAGTTATCAGAAATGCAGTATGTACTGAGTGGCTCAGATGGCTGCTTACTAAAACCACATGCATGGCTACAGTGAAGAAATATTGCAACTTGTGAAGATTGCCTCACAGTTGATAATAGCACACCTCCTCTTGATCCTCCTTTCTTTTCAACTTTCTACCAGATTTAGAACTAATTCTGCATTGTGTTGGATGAAAGAGATATTTGGTGTAATATAGTCATAACTTCTTCCTAGTTTGAGGTGAGAATCCCTGAGTATTTCAGTAGGCTTGGCTTGGGGCTAATATACAGGAGGGAGAGAATAGGAGAGTGGGCCTGAAAGCTGATTCACAGGGAATGCTAGAAAGGATGGCTTTGGCTCTTGCAACTAATGGATCTCAAGGGAGAAGATAAAGTTTTCAAGAGAGGCAGCAGTTTTGTTATTTAGTGTTGATGGAGCATGGGAAAGTTCTAATTTACATATTGAATACCAAGTACTGAAGGAATGGAAGAGATGCAGCACAGCATAGTAAGAAGAGCCTTATGTCATTCTAGCCTTAGTTTGATCTTTAACTACCTTAGTAATCATGGGAAAGTGCACACTCTGAGCCTCAACTTCCTTGTCTGTTAAATGATTGCTGGTCTATGTGGTGGTCTTAATGTCCTAGGGGTAGCTAGGAAATCTGTGGGGATGTTTATAATTGTCAAAATGATTTGGGGAACTCAATTCACATTTATTGGGTGGAAATCAGAAATACCTAATGTCCTGAAATGGGTAAAAGAGTCCAACACAACAAAAAATAGTCCTGCATCCAGTGAGTCTTTTATATGTCCCAGGGAGCATTCATATAGGCAAACAAAACCTGTTTATAATTTTCTGAGAAACAAAATCATTTTACACATATAACAAAGTATTTTCTGCATGGCTTTAAGAAATATAGGTTCAAAATTTAACAGATGTTGTATTTTACCAGAATCGGTAAGTGTATATTGGAAGAAAATTTTGTTTTCTTTGGGATTTTCAAAGAGTTGTTTACTATCGAGGAAATGATGTTCCGGCAGCATGTCTCTTATGGAATTTGAGTTGCTAATACTCTTATGTCAGTCTGCATTTGTAGCAGTGACAGTCACAGTGATTTATGTAGAGCTTGTGTCTGACTACTTCATGTTTCCTAGTGTAGTTTTGCCCAAGCATCTACAGTTTGGAATGCATATTATTTATTTTAAATTAATTTCCTTGTCATTCTCCTTTTTATTACAGTATGGGATTATATACACGTATTTGAAATTGTGTGCAGGTTGGCTATATTATCTTTGAATTTCAATTTCAGGAAAATAAAGGGCCCATGATTAAACATTTGATATAAAAAGAGGCGTTGGGTCTGATGGAGTTGAGAACCACTGGATTAGATGATCTTCAAAATTGCTTTCATTATCAACCTGTGTCCCTAAATAATCTGACTATGGTACATGCTTTCTAATCAGTATATGTCTAGATTTATTCGTCTTGTTTTAGTGGGAAAGATAACTTCATGGAAGGGACCAAAAGAATGATGAGGAAATGACCTGGAATCAGGTGAGGTGAGAGAGCAGTAGAGAAGAGTTTGTCTTCTTTTCTCACATTTCATAAACTAAAATTCCCATGATATGCCTGTTACTTGTTACTACCTAGAGTTTAGGATCAAGTAATATATGGTTTTGAATACCATCATTGAATATAAAGCTAAAAAACAATTCTCAAGGTTTTTACATTGCATGAAAAGTTAACATCTCATTCATACACACAAGATCATAGTCTTCTAGATGCATTACTTCTAATCCATTAAATTGTCACTACAAGTCTTAATACAACTATTGGAATAATCTCTGAAACTTAAAATGTTAATATAAAATATTTTTAATACAAATTATTTTTTGGAATTATATAAGAAATATTACATTATGAATAGTTTGGATTAGAGAAGGTGATACTTCCTTATGCTTCATGTCTCTGTTTAAACACCATTGTCTGGGGGAGGTCTTCCCCACCCTAATGGTCCTACCTAAATTAGGTCCTTTGTGGCACTACTTTTACAAACTTGTTATTTTGAATTCTAGACTTACCTAAGAGTTGCACGAAGAACAGATTTTTCACTTGCCTTTTACCAAGCTTCCAATATTAGCATTGTATATAACCAATTAAATTAATTAAATGAGAAATTAATATTGATATGCCACTAAACTACAGACTATATTGTTGTATTTCACCAGTTTTTCCACTACTGTCTTTATTTTGTTCCAGTATCCAATCCAGGATGGCATATTGCATTTAGTTGTCATAACTCTTTAGTTGTCTTTGATCTGTGACAGTTCTGGTCTCTCCTTATCTTTCCTGATCTTGACACTTTACAACAGTACTGTTTAGGTGCTTTGGTAGGATGTTCCTCAATTAGATTTCTCTGTTTTCCCATAATTAAGTTGACGTTATGGATATTGGGGAAGAATGACACAGAAATGAGATGTACTTCTCAATGCATCATATCCGGGGATACATGATATTCCATAAGTCTTATTACTGGGGAGTTAACCTTGATCATTTGGTCAAGGTGGTGCCTGTCATGTTCCTCCACTGTAAAGTTACTGTGTCTGACTTTTTAATAACTATTTGGGGTGAGATACTTTAAGGCTATGCAGATATACCCAGCTTCTCCTTAATCTTTCATCAACTAAATTTAGTGTTCTTCAGTGGATCTTACATGCAGCAATTTTTACTGTGGTGGTGTAGTGGTGATTTTTAATTTCTCTTATTTTTTTTCTACATTTATTAATTGGATTGTTCTGAAGGAATATTTGTCCCTTGTTATGTTTATTTATTCAGTCATTTGTGTCAATTTGGACTCATGGCTACTTATTTTATTCTTTGGCTTAGAATTTATCACTATCATTATTTATATTTTTGCTCAAATTGTTCCAGCTTTGGCCATTGTGAGCTTTCACGTCAATTCCCATGCCCCTTTAACATTTCCCCACATTTTTTCTCTTTCCTTTAAGCATTTACCTATGTTTAAGTATCACAAGATGCTCCAGGTCCCTTTTGTATTTTTCCCTGCCCCAGCAGTGGAATCAACTGCTTCTTCAAGGAGCCCTATATTAAAGGCATGTTTTTATCTGTGGAACTATCGTAATTTGATGCCACTCAAGAAGCATGTATTTTTATAATTGTCACTTATCTTGAACTTGACCATTTTATTTTCTGCATTGAAAAGATGCTGGATTTGCTCTATTCTTACAGTAAACTTATGGATTGTTAAATGACTGCCTGCCTCATTAGATATCTAGTAGTTTATACTCTATTATTCTTCTCCTTTTTGCAGTTATTTTTGTTTCTCCATCCTTGAATTATTATATAGAATTGATTTCATTCATTCAATGAGTGCCAATATTCTAAGCACTGGAGATGCTTAGAATACAGGAATACGTGCCACAGAAATACAGGAATACCTGCCACAGAAATGTCTCTGCTCCCGTAGAACTTCCAAAAAGTAAATGGCTTTCTTAAAAACCAAAACCAAAACTCTTTTTCTGGAAAGTGCATATATGATCATATTTTATAAGCTGTTCTGAATGTACCAGAATTTGCATATCATGAAAGCACCTGAAATAGACCGTTGATAAAAATATGCTTGTTTACATCTTAAAAACAAGGCTGATGGAGAGGGTGTGGAGAAAAGGGAACCCTCTTGCACTGTTGGAGGGAATGTAAATTGGTACAGCCACTATGGAGAACAGTATGGAGGTTCCTTAAAAAACTAAAAATAGAACTACCATATGACCCAGCAATCCCACTGCTGGGCATATACCCTGAGAAAACCATAATTCAAAATGAGTCATGTACCACAATGCGCATTGCAGCACTATTTACAATAGCCAGGACATGGAAGCAACCTAAGTGTCCATCGACAGATGAATGGATAAAGAAGATATGGCACATATATACAATGGAATATTACTCAGCCATAAAGAGAAATGAAATTGAGTTATTTGTAGTGAGGTGGATGGACCTAGAGACTGCCATACAGAGTGAAGTAAGTCAGAAAGAGAAAAACAAATACCATATGCTAACACATATATATGGAATCTAAAAAAAAAAAGTTCTGAAGAACCTAGGGGCAGGACAGGAATAAAGATGCAGACATAGAGAATGGACTTGAGGACACGGGGAGGGGGAAGGGGAAGCTGGGATGAAGTGAGAGAGTGGCAGGGACATATATACACCACCAAATGTAAAATAGATAGCTAATGGAAGCAGCCGCATAGCACAGGGAGATCAGCTCGGTGCTTTGTGGCCACTTAGAGGGGTGGGAGGGAGATACAAGAGGGAGGAGATATGGGGATATATGTATATGTATAGCTGATTCACTTTGTTATAAAGCAGAAGCTAACACACCATTGTAAAGCAATTATACTCCAACAAAGATGTTAAAAAGAAAAACCAAAAAGCAAAGCTGACATGAGAACTATTATTAAGTCTTATCCCTAATGTAAACATCACCTTTCTAAACTAAGTCTAAGACTTCCTGGCTGGCTCTCAGTGCTCCTCTCGATGTCCACACCCAGGCCTGTCTTTCCCAGGTGTGTTGTTGAGATGCTGGTATGGGCATCACCAGATTAATAAGATTTGCTTAGAGACCTAGCTATGTTATTAGCTATGTGACTTGAGGTCACTTCGTTTTTTTGATTCTCTATTTGCTTATCTCCAAATGTAAATCTAATTAACATACTAGATATGGGGATTAATGAGATAAAATTCATAAAGATATTCCCTAGAGGAACAAAAATGAACATTAGTAAAATCTCTATGGATGTTATGTAAGTCTTTTAGGAAGCAGCTCTAATAGGAAAGTTGTGGGAAATAGATGGGATCTTTTAAAATTTTCCAATTCATGACATGTGGATGAGTCCATATATACCCAAAGCTGATCCTGAAGTGCCTTCATAACCTGATTTCTTCAGTTGCACCTTTGAATGAGGTTTTGTAATAATAGCGCAGGAATCATGTCATATTACTTCTAAGTCGTCAGTACCATTAATGTTTGGCTAATGATATTTTACTAAGTAAATGTTGAATGAAAGCTCTTCCTTCTTTGTACAGAATAATTTGTATTTCCGTAACTGTAGAGTGTATGCAGGGGTGAATATGGATACATAAGGGAGGGAGTGGGAATAAAGGGTGACCTGTGGCACCCCCTTCAAATTTCCAAAGGAGAAAAAAATTAACTGAGATTCGATACACCTGTCACAAGTACGGAAAATCAAATTGTGAAACCATTTTAGTTATGTCATGCTTATGCATCTTATGTAATTGTGGGTTTTTTTTGTGGTTTTGAAGAATTACTTATCTGTGTTTATTAAACATTTGTATGCCAGGATAATGAATTCAGATTATTTAGTTGTTTAGAAGAATACATAAATATGCTGATGTCCATTTTCACATTTTGCTAATTATATGTGATTTTTATAATCAATTTCTGTATTCCCTCATTAATCTGAGTAATCAAATTATAGACTGTGGATTGATGAAACAAGTAATGATTAGCTCCTTTATTAAACCACAAAATTATTTTTACTTACTGAAAAAGTCCATCTACTCCTAGTTCATATTGATTCAATAAACAAATTAGAAAGACAGCAATAAGCAAATGGCAAAGTAGTTGAAACAAAACCATGTGATTATAATTTGCTTCTTAAATTCTAAGGTGTTCATGGGTCATGCTGTAGGGAGATTTTCTGTAAAGCAATAAGTCTATACTTTTTTGAAAATATGGCTCTGTAAATCAGAGTGTTCAGAGTATGCTGAGGGGCCAGAGAAGGGCAGTGTTTATTTAGATGAGGCTCTGTTACTTCCATCTAGATCTCTCTCTTGATTTGCTTAATATTTCATTTGATAAAGCATTCTGGGGAAAAGGAGTTTAAAGCATTATGTAAGTGTACTTGTATTCAGCAGGGCTTATGAACAGAAGATATTCAAGATTTTAAAAGAACCACTCAAGAGGGTCTGAAACTGCATTCTACATGTCTTCTGAGAATTGCTCTGCAAGGTGCAAATAAAATGGCAAATCTCGATTAAGGAATTCAGCGATAAGCAAGCAAGTTCACTCTTCTCTTCCAGTGTAATCATGGATATGCAGTGAGTAAAATGTGGCCTTCTGCTTGTTATATGTTGATGTCAAAAGCTGTGGTATTGTCAGTGATTTTTTGCATGGCGTTATATTCAATACCTTTCTCAGCCTTCAGTGTAAACTGGTGATAAGATACAAAGATGTTCACAGGGGTGAGACAGTCTTGACATTGTTTAGGTATAATGGGAAGAACAGAGTGTTAGGAAGCATCTTCATGTGCCAAATAACCATATACTCTTAGGTCATTGATTATTGAGGTCTAAAATAGTGCATTGCTCAACATGATGTCTTAGCTTGCTTCTGGCTTTAAATTTCTTTGGTTCCTAGATAAGCCAGAATGAGATTACCAGTGATGGGTTTTGAATAATGTTATGTAATATATGTCAACTGTATCCAAACTGCCAGGCGTAATACCTACCTGTCTTTAAGGATTTCATTGTTTCTTCCTGTGAATGATGAGTTGAAATGAGGGTGAAACAGTGTATTGGGAAACTGCTGACCTCTGGACTCCTCTCAGGTAACCTAAGAGAGAGGAAAGTCCAAAGGTCAACAGTAAATGAAACAAATGGCCAGTGGGGAAGAGAACCTAAAGTCTCTGACATTTTCTAGTATCCAGGTCTCCTGGGACCAAGTGACGTTGAAGTCCTTTCCCTTGGCCAATTAGATCAAAGACACTGGCTGCAGCACTCAACATTAGCTCAATAGCTCTTCCATGAGCTTGTCTGTGCTTCAGTTCTGATTACTGGTCACCTTCAGGCTTAGAGGGTCAACAGCAACCTGCTGTACCAGTCAGTGGGCACTGCATTCACTCCTGTAGTTCTCTATACGATGCCCATATCTTCATAAATAGTCCCTTTATTAAACTTTCCTCAAATTTCTCTATTTGAGTGTGTCCTGTGTTCTGCTGATACTGATATTGGACAAAGTGAGATTGAGAAAGGATGATGTTTACTCACAGGGTCCAGATTCTCCAATGAGATGTTGGTGTGAGTAAAAATCATACCACGAGGGAGAGTTAGTGGTATTACCAGATGTAGTAGGCTGAAGATGGAACTCAAAGATGTTTGGTACTAATCCCTAGAACATGTGAATGTTATCTTATATGGTAAGAGACTTTAAAGTGTGATTAAGCTAATTACCTTGAGATGGGAAGATTATCCTGAATTCTCCAGGTGGGTCCAATGTAATCACAAAGTGTTCTTATAAGAGGGAAGCAAGAGGATTAGAGTTTGAGCAGGTGATCTGACAACAGAAGCAGAGGATGGGGTGATGCCATTGCAGGAAGTAGAGCATGAGCCAAAGAACACAGGGCGGTTTCTAGAAGCTGGAAATGGATTCCCCCCTAGACCCTACAGAAGAAATGCTGACAGCTTGATTTTAGAGCTTCTGACCTACAGAACTGTAAGATAATACATTTGTGTTGTTTTAATCCAGTTAGTTTGTGGTAATTTGTTTTAGCAGTAATAGGAAACTAATACACCAGAGAATGAGATCAACGTTGGTTAGTTTCCACAGATGTAGTCACTTAATTAAAAAAAATCTTTTAAACATACCAAAACAGAATAGTATAATGACATCTTCTGCCGTGAGTTAAAAACACCCCCTAGGACCCAGCCTCTCTTCATGTGTGGTGAGTATTCATCATTTTATTATTTATTTGTTTGTTTATATTTTGGCTTCCCAGCATCTGAACTTCCTTGCTATGTTTTGAAGAATTTATCATCTTATGTATTCTTGGTAGGGGTAGAGCCTACCTCCTAGGCTGAAGGTCCCAGGTACTTGCCTTCTGAAGATTCCTGGCTACTGGACCTAAGCCCTAGACTCTGCCGAGCAGATGCACTGTGCCATTCTTTAGAATCAGCCACAGGGATGGCAGCTGTAAATGGAGTTCCCAGCAATGGCAGCAGAGGTAGCTGGGGCAAGTCTGAGTTTCTCTGTGATGGCAGCAGTTCACTCACTGCACCAGGTCTGCTGTACAACTGGGAGTTTTGTTGTTAGCTATATAGCTTTGAGCCTAATTTTCCAGACTGAATGATTTTGACAAATTATCTTTGTCCTTAAGTCAGCCTGAGTTGGCTTATTGGTTTGTGAGCCTTGAAACTAAGAACCTGGTTGCTGTATACTTTTCTGCTCTGCCATCCTTATTGTGTCAGATTTGCCTTTAGGCAAGGATTCCTTTTGACCTCATGATAACTATAACTGTTGCAGGAGTTACAGACATGATAACCCCCAGAGGGGGAAGAAGTCACCTATATTTATGTTTCTCTCTTAGGAGTGGAGGCCCTTTTACCTCAAGCCTCTTAGCCGATTTTTCTCTCACCCCACATCTGGTGCTGGCACATAACACCAGTCAAATCAACATTGTCAGCTACAAATAAAGTTTCTGTGAAGAATAAATAAGGCAACGTGTGTAAAGCTTTTCACACTGTACCTGGCATATGTGAAGCATTCAAATGAAAACTTCTAATGCTTATAACAAAATCCCTTGGGGAGCTTTGTAGCATCCCTGTAACTCAGGATTCACCCCAGATCTACTGAAATACAATATTTAGATATGGGGCCTAGTTATTCATATTTTAAAAACTTCCTCAGGAGATTCTCAATATATCCTTGGTTAAGAATCATGGAAGAGGAGTGATTGTAGCATTTGCCCTGAGATGTTTTATCCAGGTGTTTTATCCTTCTGCCTAGGTGAAATTTCCTCCTGCTTCTTTCTTTTAGGTCATGGGTTAATTTTAAATGGTTGGCAAATTAAGGACTAAATAGTAAAAGATATCTGTCTTCAGAAAGACCTATTGAAACCAGAGAAAATAAAGGCTTGATTTGACCTTAGACTGAGCCGTTTGCTACTACTCTGTGAAAGGTGGATTGAGTTTCTGGTTCTTCTGAATTACTCAGCTCAGTGGTTTTTAACTTAACTGGTACCTTTTTAATTGGCTGACATTACCATTCAGGGTTTTACCTGGATATCTAGTGCAGGGGCCTGGTATGGGGAATTGTAGCACCAACTGAAAAAATGCGTTTAACTTTGTTTTAGGCCTGGATAACCCTATATTCCTATGATCACTAAATAAACAAAAGTTAAAGAGGTGATTAAAGTCAGTGAAAACCAAAATAAGATGAAAATGGATACAATGACAAAAGCAATCACATCAAAGGATCTCAAGATGGGAGATACTATGCCCATGTGGACAAGTGTTCATAAAGGGGTTGTGGAGTATTCAGGACATAAGCCAGGTTGTGAGTTAGGGGTTAGTGGGTTAGAAGTTAATAGGAAATGGATACAGTAGCACTAAACAGTTTTATTACAATGTTTTTTTAATTAGAAATGAAGAAAGATAAAGTGATTATTTAAGAAGAGGAAGCTTCTTTTTTTTCTTAAGATGTGAGAAGCTTAAGGATGTTTAAAGCTCCTGACAAGGATTCACTAGAGAGGTACCGATGGCAGATACAGAATACCAAAGGAATTATTTTTAGTATAAGTTCTGGTAAAGGTTGGAGGAGCAAGGTTATAGAGCACATGTGGAGGGTTGAGTCTTAGCTGGGAGGAACAGAACCTCTCCTCAGGTCACTGTGGATGACGCTCTTAGATTTTCTGTTTTATGTGAAGTTGAGGGAGTATCTACATGGCAGTGTGTATTTTCTCTGTGAGGTAGAGCGAGAGACCATTTGATGAGACTAAAGGGAGAGGTAGGAAAACTTTAGATTGCAAGACACTGGAGAGAGTTTGAAATATCATTAGGATGATGGGGAAAATGTTACCCAAAGAAAAGTAGTCCTATTTAAAGGTGGTGTTGAGGGCTCGGGTGAGCTGAGGACCACGTATTTGTAGTGACATCAATCTGGCCCATCGTCTGTTGTGTGATTTCCTCTAGCAGCACTCAGGTCCCTGGGGGCAGGCAGTCAGAGATGCATATTTGGGTTCATGCAGGTTTGAGGCAAGAATATAAGGTTGAGTTTAAGGTGTTGAAATGATGTTCTATCAGCAGGATAAGGGGTGGAGTGAAAAGCAGAGCAGGCAGAAGGACAAGAAGAAAGAGGAAGCCCTACTGTGATTCAAGAGGGAGAGTAGCTATGCAGAAAGAAATGTGGAAAACTGTAGCCGGAGAGTGGAACACTTGAATCCACGATTTTGCAGGTGATAACCAGATTCACAGTGTGGTTATGGGGATGAGTGGCAGAGGTGTCATTAAAGATGGAGTAGTCAAGAAACCAAGTGGTCATGGTGTTGTACCTTAAAGTCTCCCAGGATAATTTAAAAATTGGGCTGAAAATGAGGATTGCGAGATAAGACTTAACTGAAAACATGTCAGTAAATGAGGGGAAAGGGTTTGGTGGTAGGTAGATGGCAGCAAAGAGGAAGACAGGAGCATGGTTTAGTCAAAAATTGTGAGCCTCAGAGGAGCAGGAGTTTTAATAAAAGTAATAGTCTAGAAGTGAAAATAAGGAACATTGATGACTCTGAATCACTGCTGGATTTTAAGGTACAAGGGATGTGTGAGGGTAAACAGTCTCCCCTTGGTGGTTGTTTATCAACTTTATCATTTGTCCACACCTGAATCTACAGCAAAACCCTTGGCATCTCTTTCACTACAGGGGAAAGTTACTGCCTTCATGGAGAGTCGGTTTCAGCTCAAATGAGAAAGTGGCATGTCCTTTTTCCTCCTCCTCTATCTCTTGTCTATGGGCAATTATATCCACTCCTATGGTTTCAGTTTACATGTAATTGGTGACTTCCAATACTAGATCTCTAGCTCAGGACTGTTTTTTGGGCTCCCTCTAGGCATGTATAACTTACTGCTCACTGAATTTCTCCATTTGTTGTCCCAGTGGCATCTCAAACTCAACATTTCATGACTATCTTTTACCGTGAGATTCACCCACCTCCTGTCTTGCAGTGCTTTACACAGCCCTCTCCTTGATATAGTATAGGTCCTCAATAAATACTTGTGGCATGAATGAATGAAACGTTTGAGTTAGTGAAACACCATGTGTTTTTTCAGAGCAAGCCTCTTTGGCAGAAGTACCTTCAGAATATAAACTGATTACTGAAGGTTAGTTTGCCTTGTTAAGCCTTTCATGGGCTGTCAGGCTGTAACCTGGGATAATGACATGGGTGGAACGGTCACTCTGATCAGTGAGACTACATTCCTTTAGGTTCACTTGTTTTGTAAATTAGATTTTTCAGGTCAGCAGTTCAAATGAAAGCTCTCTCTCTTTTTTAACCACTGCTCTTTGGCACATTCTAATGAGTGCCGTAGCTCCTGAGTTGTTTCTTCAGCATTGGCATCTAATATGAAAGAACTTGAAATCTAAAGGGAAACCTCGGGGCTCCAGAACAGCAGGTCTGTACGGTAACACTATCAGCCCTGCTCTTCAGCTGTGCCTTCAATGAGAAAAGGCTCCAACTACTGCATTGTGCCTGGTGAGGAAGGCTGTGTGAAGATGTCACAAAGGGAAACAGCGTCAACTTTCATTCTGAACTTTTTTGTGCCACCTTCAGTCAACTTATGTCGTGCTGCCTGCTAATGACATTCCCACCTAGGGACTCCATTGTGAGTGATGTCCTTGATGCCAACTCGTACATTCTAGCTAATTTCAAACCTAGTAAATATTTAGTATCTTTCTCAGAACCAATTAAATAAATGGGAGACATAAAATAGAACTTGCCTTTACCCAAGGAGTCATTCAACCAGAGTTTTTATGACAAATAAGAGATTGGAAACTAAGTAAAATATTGAGAGCTTTCAAATGCATATAGAAGTGATTCAAATCTGAAATTGCCTGAAGTGATTCTCACCTTATCCTGCAGAGGGCTGCCATATGAAGTTACTTTGTTTAGATTGTTTAGATTGTTAGCCTTCATTTGCTAGCAAGGGTATTGTATTTTATTGTTCTTTAGATATTTTGAATTCTAAGCCAAAACAACAAGAACAACAACAAAAAATTGTAATGATAAAAAAGGTATTGAACTTTTTTTCTGAATGCTACAGGAAACTGGAATATTGTAAAGTGGAACTCACTGCCTCATGGATGAAAAGAGAGAAAACAGCAGTTAGTCACAAAAATAAAGTGTAGATAGACTATAGGACTTAAAAGTTTTATTAACAACCGTTAAGTTATTGAGTTGGAAAAGGTTGTTTTTGTTGTCATTGGTGATGGTGGTTGGTGCTTTGTTTTTGGTTTTTTTTTTTGGCTAGATTGCCAGGACTGAAAAGTCTAACTCCAAGTACTGAACAAACATGCCCTCCCAGACTCATCCATTTAGCAGGTGTTCAATAAATATTATTGACTGGTTTATTGTCCCGATGATCTCATTTATAAAAATAGCCTGAAAAGGAAATTCCCAGATAATGAATTTCAGTAGTTAACAGTGTTTTTATCTGGAATAGTTCATGAGATCTTAATCAAGGCACTCTTTATAGTAAACTTCCTGTTCAGGATGTTCTCATGGACTATAAATAAGAGTATGAAAAGACGATAAATACGCATTTTCATATTGGTTGTAACACACTAAAAAGTCTCATCCTTGAGTTTTAAGAGTGAACACCCTTTTTTTCTTTAGAAGGAAAATGTATTTTATTTTTTTGGATTTTTTTATGTAGTAGAAGTTTGAGATACAAACACATCTTTGGGATTCAGAGGCAGGTTATTGACTTTGAGCCTCATGTCTGGCATTCTCTACCTTGGGAGTCTTGTTTCTGTGCAATAGATATTATGGTGAGTTTACTGTGACTATATTAGAGCATCTAAAGTGCCTATTTTGGACTCTCTTTAACACATTTAATAAGGTCTAACTGTTTATGATTGTGAGTGATGATTATTAGTTCTTGGTGGGGGAAAAAAGAACCAAAATGTTCTGTCCTCTGTCATTAACTCCATGTGGCGTTTGCTGATTGTAACTCTCCCATTTCCTTCGCACCAAGCAGGTGACAGGCATGGTGCCGCGGGCTTTATGAGCATTATGGCCTGTGATCCTCACAGCAACTTTAGGAGGGGGTCCTACTCTACTTACTCATTGCTTTGTGAATGAGAGAGCTGCTTAGCGAGGGAATGAGACTCACAAAGGGCACAGGGCCAGTAAAGAGCAGAGCCTCGCCTGACTCCAGAGATTGCAAATGTAGATACCTGGGCTCTATCCCTGGAGATTCTGTTTCGGTAGTTCTGCATTTTTAACAGGTTCCTCTGGAAGATTTTGAAATGGAGGTCACATAGGGTTGAGTTAACAAGATGGAAGTATTTTCATACTTTATCTGACCATTTATTTATTAAATATTACTGAGGTTCTATGCAGTAAGCATATGGGATGCAAATGTTAGACGGGTGATATTTAAATGCTCCTCTCTTGGTGTTTTGGGTCTGTAATCTCCATAGTGAGAGAAAAAAGTTATTTCAAGTCACAGCATTCTGTTAGAACCCAGAGTATTGATAGCAATATCAGTCGTAGCCACCTGATTCATATGTCTTTTTATATTGTATCTGGAGGATTTTTCCTAAATGAAGACAACTAAAAGCTATATTTAAATAACTTTATGAATAGGATTCTGATGACTCATATCAATTTTTCCTTCTCAAAACTCTGTTAAGAGGATAATCTGTTGCATTCAGAATAATCTTAATCAGACCACTTCTGCATCTCTGACTCAGAGAACAGTCTGCTGTATTTAGATCTGGCTTTCTCTCCTGGCTTTGTTCAAATGCTGTTAATTTTGCATTTCTTGTTTTACACAAGCTTGCACAGGGCTATAACATCCTGGAGGTTTTAGTCTCATTCTTTGTTTCTGTGTTTACTGAGAGTTGTCTTTAAACATGATCACGGTCCTTTGGGTTCTCAGGATCCTGCTACCAAACAGTTACTTAAGAGCGGCCTTTTTTGTTCTTCCTACCTCTGCCTTTGAGCCGAGTGCCTGGTGTATTCCCCTGGCTGTACTTCCCACACTCTCTTCTCTGCCTGGGATGACATGAAGGGTCAGGTCCACTCCATTCTGAGGCTTCAGGGGCATCTTGCCAACTCCCTGTGTTATTCAGTAAACATCCTCATGCCTGAAGAGAGAGCTTAAAGCTCAAAAGGTTACGGGATGTATCACTACAGTAAAATCTAACATCTTTAAAACATGCTTTTCCATTACCAAGGAGAATATAAGTGAAAATATATAGATTAAAACTAACTTGTCATTTCAGGAAGTTTTTGTCTGTTCAGAGAGGAGCATTAAATTGCTTTACATTTTACTTTCTGTTTTCTTATCCAGAGAGATGTCATTGAGATTCATTGGTCCCTGAATCAATTTATACATTACTTTACATTTCCCCACTGCATCTTCTAGAATGGTCCCCGCACCAAAGACACTCACAAATTTTATTGCCCCATTGACTGACTTTTTGGAACATGACACAGGCTGACAGATGTTTTCCCAGCCACCTTGGGATTGTATACCACTGGTAGAAATTATTAACTTGCAGAAATCAGTAGCTCGAGTATGCCATAAGCACTTACATTCAAACACAGGTTTTATTGAAAGGAATTACATGAATTTACTTCAGATGAAGGAACAATTTACTTTTCATTACTTTATTTTATAAACATTAACTTTATAGTTTTCATTGCCATCTTTTTATTGCTTCAAAACACACATTTTATATGCTGCTGACATAAAATTAGCTATACTCCCAACTGCCTAGTGCTCTAAAGCACAATGAATTTGAGACAGACTGGTAAGGTTTTCTGGTCTCTTCTTCAGAGGTCTTTTCTGTGAAGAATGGGAGTAATATTAGAAGAATGAAGACACGTAAATGCTCTTCAATTTTTCTTAAGGGAAAAGTTTTCCATAAATTATAGTCTGGGCAAATAATTCTAGGTAGGATTTTAGAATTAATGATCAAAGAAATGGTTGGTGAATAGCCAGCAAAGGAACCAATGATTCAATATTCAGAAGAAACATTATCAAATTAACCCAGTTTACTTCTTTATAGGATTACTAAATCAGTAGGTTAGGGGAATGCACAAAACAGTGTATTTGAGCTAAAGCAAGACATTGGCCAAGTCTTTCAAGATACCTTTGGGTTGATATGGTGGATGATTAGCTGAGTGTTAATGATATTAGGTGAATACTTGAAAGGCTGTATCCAGAGATGATTATTTAGTGCAACAGGGTCATTAGGCAATTTTCATAAAGGCATATTTTATGATTCTGTTCTTAACCCTATTATGTTCATTTTTTAATGACTGCCAGTTACAGTGATTAGGGCTCAGAGTGAGATGAAATCCTGCTTCCACCACTTCTTAGAATGCGATCTTGGGCAAGTTGCTGAATCTTTGTAAGCCCCAGTTTCTTCATCTTTAAAATGGTGATGGTAATAGTGTCTGCCTCATTGAGCTCCTGTGAAGGTTAAGTGGGATAAATAATGTGAAGGAGTATCAAAGCACTAATGCGTGGTAAATGCTCAAAAATGTTAGTTATTGCTGTTAACGACTTGGATATGGGTACAGAACTCTGAGTCATCAAACTTGTGAGTAGAATAAGCTAGAAGAAAGAGAAGAGCTACTGCATGACAGGATCTTGACTGGTGGCAGATGGCCACACTTATACCCTTGCCCCCTCTCCTTAAATTCCAGTATCCATGTGGGTGACATTTAACAGTGCGAAGTATTATCAGGAATTCATTTAAGGCCCTGAATGCATATCCCAAAACTCAAATGACCAACTATGTATGTAGGATATATAAAAAAGGATATGCAAGAAAGAATGAAGAGCTTTAATTATCAGAAAGCTCAATATGAGTGAGGAGCATGATGTAATCACAAATAAATGAACAATAATATAAATAAAGCCAGTATTAACACAAGTTGCTACCTAGAAATGAAAATACAAAGATCACCAGTTACAACTCTCAAAGTGTTTTGTTTCATTCTTGAGCACCACAATTTAACTGACAGATAATCTGGAGTGTGTTCAAAGAATAGTGGCTGAGATGGCAAAAGAACTCAAAACTAGCCACAAAAGGAATATTTGAAATTAAAGGATTCTAACCTGGAGATAAGGAGACATGGATGCTTACGCTGGCTTTTTTCAAAACTGTTAATTTATTGATTCAATGGAAGTTTTTAATAAAGTAATCCCCAATACACTCAGTTCAGGGTTAAATATCACATTTGTAGCACTATATATATAATATATAAAGTTCCCTGTGCTATACAATAGGACCTTTTTGTTTATCCATTCTTTTTTCTTTTTTTTAACATCTTTATTGGAGTATAATTGCTTTACAATGTTGTCTTAGTTTCTGCTGTATAACAAAGTGAATCAGCTATATGTACACATATATACCCGTATCGCCTCCTTTTGCATCTCCCTCCTACTCTCCTTTTCCCACCCCTCTAGGTGGTCACAAAGCACCAAGCTGATCTCCCTGTGCTATGCGGCTGCTGCCCGCTAGCTATCTATTTTATATTTGGTAGTGTATATATGTCCATGCCACTCTCTCACTTCATCCCAGCTTACCCTTCCCCCTCCCCGTGTCCTCAAGTCCATTCTCTATGTCTGTGTCTTTATTCCTGTCCTGCCCCTAGGTTCTTCAGAACCATTTTTTTTTTTTTTTTAGATTCCATATATATGTTTTAGCATACAGTATTTGTTTTTCTTTCTGACTTACTTCACTCTGTATGACAGACTCTATGTCCATCCACCTCAATACGTGTAACTCAATTTCATTTCTTTTAATGGCTAATATTCCATTGTATGTATGTGCCACATCTTCCTTATCCATTCGTCGATGGACACTTAGGTTGCTTCCATGTCCTGGCTATTGTAAATGGTGCTGCAATGAACATTGTGGTACATGACTCGTTTTGAATTATGGTTTTCTCAGGGTATATACCCAGTAGTGGGATTGCTGGGTCATATGGTAGTTCTATGTTTAGTTTTTTAAGGAACTTCCATACTGTTCTCCATAATGGCTGTATCAATTTACATTCCCACCAGCAGTGCAAGAGGGTTCCCTTTTCTCCACACCCTCTCCAGCATTTATTGTCTGTAGATATTTTGATGATGGACATTCTGACCAGTGTGAGGTGATACCTCCTTGTAGTTTTGATTTGCATTTCTCTAATGATTAGTGATGTTGAGCATCCTTTCACATGTTTGTTGGCAATCTGTATATCTTCTTTGGAGAAAGGTCTATTTAGGTCTTCTGCCTATTTTTGGATTGGGTTGTAGTTTTTTTGATATTGAGCTGCATGAGCTGCTTGTATATTTTGGAAATTAATCCTTTGTCCATTGCTTCATTTGAAAATATTTTCTCCCATTCTGAGGGTTGTCTTTTTGTCTTGTTTATCGTCTCCTTTGCTGTGCAAAACCTTTAGAGTTTCATTAGGTCCCATTTGTTTATTTTTGTTTTTATTTTCCTTTCTCTAGGAGGTGGGTCAAAAAGGATCTTGCTGTGATTTATGTCATAGAGTTTTCCTCTAAGAGTTTGATGTTTTCCTCTAAGAGTTTTCCTCTTAGAGTTTTCCTCTAAGAGTTTCCTATGTTTTCCTCTAAGAGTTTGATAGTGTCTGGCCTTACATTTAGGTATTTAATCCATTTTGAGTTTATTTTTGTATATGGTGTTAATGAGTGCTCTAATTTCATACTTTTACATGTACTTGTCCAGTTTTCCAAGCGCCACTTATTGAAGAGGCTGTCTGTTCTCCATTATACATTCTTGTCTCCTTTATCAAAGATAAGGTGACCATATGTGTGTGGGTTTATCTCTGGGCTTTCTATCCTGTTCCATTGACCTACATTTCTGTTTTTGTGCCTGTACCATACAGTCTTGATTACTGTAGCTTTGGATTGTAGTCTGAAGTCAGGGAGCATGATTCCTCCAGCTCCGTTTTTCTTTCTCAAGACTGCTTTGGCTATCCGGGGTATTTTGTGTTTCCTTATAAATAGTGACATTTTTTGTTCTAGTTCTGTGAAAAATGCCATTGATAGCTTGATAGAGATTGCATTGAAGCTGTAGATTGCTTTGGGTAGTAGAGTCATTTTCACAATGTTGATTCTTCCTATCCAAGAACATGGTATATCTCTCCATCTGTTGGTATCATCTTTAATTTCTTTCATCAGTGTCTTATAGTTTTCTGCATACAGGTCTTTTGTCTCCTTAGGTAGGTTTATTCCTAGGGATTTTACTCTTTTTGTTCCAATGGTAAATGGGAGTGTTTCCTTAATTTTTCCTTCAGATTTTTCATCATTAGTGTATAGGAAGGCAAGAGATTTCTGTGCATCAACTTTGCATTAACTTTGTATCCTGTGCATTAACTTTGTATCCTGCTACTTTATCAAATTCATTGATTAGCTCTAGTAGTTTTCTGTTAGCATATTTCAGATGATCTATGTGTAGTATCATGTCATCTGCAAACAGTTACAGTTTTACTTATTCTTTTCTGCTTTGTATTCCTTCTGTTTCTTTTTCTTCTCTGATTGCTGTGGCTGAAATTTCCAACACTGTGTTGAATAATAGTAGTGAGAGTGGACAACCTTGTCTTGTTCCTGATCTTTGTGGAAATGCTTTCAGTTTTGAGAATGATGTTGGCTGTAAATTTGTCATATGTGGCCTTTATTATGTTGAGGTAAGTTCCCTCTATGGCTACTTTCTGGAGAGTTTTTATCATAAACGCATGTTGAATTTCATCAACAGCTTTTTCTGCATCTATTGAAATGATTTTATGGTTTTTATCCTTCAATTGGTTATTATGGTTTATCACATTGATTGATTTGCATATATTGAAGAATCCTTGCGTTCTGGGATAAACCCCACTTGATCAGGGTGTATGATCCTTTTAATGTGTTGTTGGATTCTGTTTGCTAGTATTTTGTTGAGTATTTTTGCATCTATGTTCATCAGTGGTATTGGCCTGTAGTTTTCTTTTTTTGTGTGACATCTTTGTCTGGTTTTGGTATCAGGGTGATCGTGGCCTCCTAGAATGATTTGGGGAGTGTTCCTCCCTCTGCTATATTTTGGAGGAGTTTGAGAAGGTTAGGTGTTTGCTCTTCTGTAAATGTTTGATAGAATTCACCTGTGGAGCCATCTGGTCCTGGGCTTTTTTCTGTTGGAAGATTTTTAATCACAGTTTCAAGTTCAGTGCTTGTGCTTGGTCTGTTTATATTTTCTATTTCTTCCTGGTTGAGCCTTGGAAGGTTGTGCTTTTTTAAGAATTTGTCTATTTCTTCCAGGTTGTCCATTTTATTGGCATATAGTTGCTTGTAGTAATCTCTCACGATACTTTGTATTTCTGCAGTGTTAGTTGTTACTTCTCCTTTTTCGATTCTAATTCTGTTGATCTGAGTCTTCCCCCTTTTTTTCTTCATGAGTCTGGCTAATGGTTTATCAACTTTCTTTATCATCTCAAAGAACCAGCCTTTCATTTTTATTGATCTTTTCTATCATTTCCTTCATTTATTTCTGACCTGATTTTTATGTTTTCTTTCCTTCTGCTAATTTTGGGGGTTTTTTTGTTCCTCTTTCTCTAATTGCTTTAGGTGTAACTTTAGGTTGTTTATTTGAGATGTTTCTTGTTTCTTGAGGTAGGATTCTATTGCTATAAATTTCCCTCTTAGAACTGCTTTTGCTGTGTCCTGTAGGTTTGGGGTCATCATGTTTTCATTGTCCTTTTTTTCTAGGTATTTTTTGATTTCCACTTTGATTTCTGCAGCCATCTCTTGGTTATTTAGTAGCGTATTGTTTAGCCTCCATGTGTTTGTATTTTTTACAGTGTTTTTCCTGTAATTGATATCTAGTCTTATAGCATTGTGGTCAGAAAAGGTACTGCATACGATTTCAATTTTCTTAAATTTACCATGGCTTGATTTGTGACCCAAGATATGATCTATCCTAGAGAATGTTCCATGAGCACTTGAGAAGAAATTTTATTCTGTTGTTTTTGGCTGGAATGTCCTATAAATATCAGTTAAGTCCATCTTGTTTAATATGTCATTTAAAGCCTGTGTTTCCTTATGTATTTTAAATGTGGATGATCTGTCCATTGGTGAAAGTGGGGTGTTAAAGTCCCCTGCTATGATTGTGTTACTGTCGATTTCCCCTTTTATGGCTGTTAGCATTTGCCTTATGTATCGAAGTGCTCCTATGTTGGGTGCATAAATATTTACAACTGTTATATATTGTTCTTGGGTTGATCCCTTGATCATTATGTAGTGCCCTTCTTTGTCTCTTGTAATAGTCTTTATTTTAAAGTCTATTTTGTCTGATATGAGAATTGCTACTCCAGCTTTCTTTTGATTTCCATTTGCATGGAATATCTTTTTCCATCCCCTCACTTTCAGTTTGTATGTGTCCCTAGGTCTGAAGTGGGTCTCTTGTAGACAGTATATATATGGGTCTTGTTTTCGTATCCATTCAGCAAGCCTGTGTCTTTTGGTTGGAGCATTTAAACCATTTACATTTAAGGTAATTATAGATATGTGTGTTCCTATTACCATTTTATTCATTGTTTTTGGTTTGTTATTCTAGGTCTTTTACTTCTCTCGTGTTTCCTGCCTAGAGAAATTCCTTTAGCGTTTGTTGTGAAGCTGGTTTCGTGGTGCTGATTTCTCTCAGCTTTTGCTTGCCTCTAAAGGTTTTAATTTCTCTGTTGAATCTGAATGAGATCCTTGCTGGGTAGGGTAATCTTGGTTGTACGTTTTCCCCTTTCATCACTTTAAATGTGTCCTGCCACTCCCTTGTGGCTTGCAGAGTTTCTGTTGAAAGATTAGCTGTTAACCTTATGGAGATTCTCTTATATGTTATTTGTTGCTTTTCCCTTGCTGCTTTTAATATTTTTTCTTTGTATTTAATTTTTGATAGTTTGATTAATATTTGTCTTGGTGTGTTTCTCCTTGGATTTATCCCGTATGGCACTCTCTGAGCTTCCTGGACTTGATTGACTCTTTCCATTCACATATTAGGGAAGTTTTCAACTATAATCCTTCAAATATTTTCTCAGACCCTTTCTTTTTCTCTTCTTCTAGGACCCCTGTATTTTGAATGTTGGTGCATTTAATGTTGTCCCAGAGGTGTCGGAGACTGTCCTCAATTCTTTTTATTCTTTTTTCTTTATTCTGCTCTGTGGTAGTTATTTTCACTCTTTTATCGTCCAGTTCACTTATCTCTTCTGCCTTAATTATTCTGCTATTTATTCCTTGTAGAGAATTTTTTATTTCATTTATTGTGTTGTTCATCATTGTTTGTTTCCTCTTTAGTTTTTCCAGGTCCTTGATAAATGTTTCTTGTATTTTCTCCATTCTATTTCCAAGATTTTGGATCATCTTTACTATCATTACTCTGAATTCTTTTTCAGGTAGACTGCTTATTTCCTCTTCATTTGTTTGGTCTGTTGGGTTTTTACCTTGCTCCTTCATCTGCTGTGTATTTCTTTGTCTTCTCATGTTGCTTAACTTAATGTGTTTGGGGTCTCCTTTTCTCAGCCACATGTTCATAGTTCCCATTGTTTTTGGTGTCTGCCCCCAGTGAGTAAGGTTGGTTCAGTGGGCTTTGTAGGCTTCCTTTTGGACAGGACTGGTGCCTGTGTTCTTGTGGATGAGCCTGAATGTTGTCTTTCTGCTGGGCAGGTCCACATCCGGTGGTGTGTTTTGGGGTGTCTGTGAGCTTAATATGATCTTAGGCAGCCTCTCTGCTCATGGGTGGGGTTGTGTTCCTGTCTTGCTAGTTGTTTGGCATGGAGTGTCCAGCAGTGGAGCTTGCTGGTTGTTTATTGGAGCTGGTTCTTAGCATTGAGACTTAGATCTCTGGGAGAGCTCTCGCCAATTGACATTACGTTGGGCCGGGAGGTCTGTGGTGCACCAGTGTCATGAATTCGGTCTCCCACCTCAGAGGCTCAGGACTGATAGCTGACCAGAGCACCAATACCCTGTCAGCCACATGGCTGGAGAAGGTGGGCTATAAGTTGGGTGTCAGCCACTGCCCTCTTGTAGCTGTGTCTTAGCTATCTCCAAAGGTCACCCAGATACATGGGGTCATTCCACCCTTCCTCAGAACTTGCACATGCCAGTCTGGGATTTGTAGATGTCCTCCTGATACTCTTCATTGAAATATCTTGCATTCATTGTGATGAGAGGTATGCTAATAGTGTTGGTTCTCTTCAGTTCAGATACTGGGACAGTCTGAGCCTTCATGTGGCCAAGTCAGGAGCAGCTGGCCAAAGGTCCCAAAGTGATAAGATTTCAGATTCCAAGAAGGCTTTCTGCAGCACCTGAGCAGTAGTCCAAAGCAGTCGCTCTGCTCAGCTGCAGCACTCTGACCGTGGAACTCGGTGGAACCCTTAAACGAGGATTTCTGCCGGCCCCCGAGCCTGACTTGCCCACCCAGGCAAGGAGCTGAATAGAGCATCTCTCGGCCCCGTCTCAGCAGAGGAGCAGGCACCTGGAAGCTCTGTGTTCCTTTTTTGCTAGTTGTTTTGCATGGGGTGTCCAGCACTGGAGCTTGCTGGTCATTGAGTGGATCTGGGTCTTAGCACTGAGATTGAGATCTCTGGGAGAGCTCTCGCCAATTGATATTTTGTGGGGCCGGGAGGTCTCTGGTGGTCCAGTGTCCTGAAGTTGGCTCTCTCACCTCAGAGCTCAGGCCTGACCCCCAGCTGGAGTACCAAGACCCTGTCAGCCACACGGCCAGGTACTTGGGGAGTTTCTTGCCTTTTGGGAAGTCTGAGGTCTTCTGCTAGCATTCAGTAGGTGTTCTGTAGGAGTTGTTCCACATGTAGATGTATTTTTGATGTATTCCTGGGGAGGAAGGTGATCTCCACATCTTACTCCTCCACCATATTGAAGGTCCTCCCTGTAGCACACTGTTGAGTCTCTTCACAAGGATATTCATCACCTGTGTATTCCCATGATGGTGTCATTTTTCTGAGCCTCTGCAATACCTGGTTGGGGTTGTTTTCATGGACACATCCATATAGTTTAAACGTGTATGTTATTACTGGTTTCCCCATTCTCTCCTCTTGCTCCCCTCTGCCCCCCAACACACACATTGAGAAATTAATGAAAACCTGGAGTGGCTCTTGTTACAGTAATGAGTTCCTTGTTACTATACTGTGTTCAAGTTCAGACTAAACGACCATTTTGAAACTGTATAGGAGATTTAAAGGTAACTTGCATTAGTGGATCAAATTACCTGTAATACCTTTTCCAATCATCTGTTCTAAAATATGAACTAAACATAGAGTATTGCCTATTTTAACCATCTGATATGTCATACCTTATGCTGGGGATAGGTTGAAGGTATAGTAGGAAGAAATGTATATTTTGGGCTAAATGTTATTCTAATTTTAGATGGGCAATAGGTGTGGGACTCTTTGGTTTATAAACTCATTCCTATTTTACCTAAGTTTTAAAGTATGTAGATTTATCATCAGTAGTTAAAGGGGTGAGACTATTCTTTGTTGAATATGGCCAGTTTTTTGAATTCTGGGAGCAAATTTTGCATCTTTCATGATTTTTCTTCCATGACCAAGAGGTCTAATAATACCTGTGTTAATGATATCACATTTTACATTAATTTGGCACATTAAATTTTTTAATTTTTTTTTTCCGGTACGCGGGCCTCTCACTGTTGTGGCCTCTCCCGTTGCGGAGCACAGGCTCTGGACGCGCAGGCTCAGCGGCCATGGCTCACAGGCCCAGCCGCTCCGCGGCATGTGGGATCTTCCCGGACCGGGGCACAAACCCGTGTCCCCTGCATCGGCAGGCGGACTCTCAACCACTGCGCCACCAGGGAAGCCCTGGCACATTAACTTTTATACATATATTTCCATACACATTATCTTATTTAAAAATTCTCCCAGCTGACCTCTTAAGCAGATAATGAAACTGAGACTCAGTTTGATGATTGCCTGAAGTTTCATGGCTAGCAAGGGGCAGATCCAGGACCAAACCCTCATTCTTTTCAGCCGGACTTTAATTCTTTTTCTTTCTTTGACCTAATGGTTTTAGATGTCAGCAATTTTATCAATGAGAAGGGACTTTCCCTTCAGTTGGAAAAAATTGCCTTTCCCTTTCACAGTGTCCTTTTACTTTATTGTGAAGTATATTTGTAGAACAATGCTAGCTTTGAAATGTCATGTACTTCAGGTGCAGAAATTGTGGCCTACTTGAAGTGATGTCATGATGTTTGCCTGAGGAAGTGGATGTCACTGCTTAGGTTATGGAGGCCATGAGTTGAGCCTGACCAGGTAGGCTGCACAGGGAGTTTGGTCAGGTGTATGAGGCATGCCAGGTTCTCTAAGGATGAGGCCATTATAGCCTATACCTAAGGAACATTTCAGAAATAGTGGTCCAGCATGAATGAGTTAAGATCATCTGTAGGCATGGGGATTGGGATGAAGTATTGTATCTGGGACATCTGATGGCAGGTGTGATCTAGTTACAGATACTATGTTTAGAAGTATACCCTGGGGTATGGCCAGTGGGACTCAGACAGTGCAGTGGGAATCAGGAATAGGGGAGAGAAGGTCACGAGAGGGACCAGTGTTGAAATTTACCAGAGTTGAGACCCTCAGCTTGGAAAAGAATCCCCAAGAATATGTAGAGGTTTTGGTGTGATGGGTGACAGCTACATGAAGTCAGAGCAGGATTGGAAGAATGCAGGATCAGGAGGTTAGATGGGCCATTCCAGCTGAAAATTAGCAAAACAATTGATAAATGTGTTTTTTTAGATTTTTACATTGTTTCTAGGTTTTTATGTGTGTTTAAAAATATTAGTACTTTTTAGTATTAAATGATCAAATATTTTACCGTTTTGTTTTTTCAACCGATCTAAGTTTAAGCTTAAATGGGAAAATATCATGGAAAAAGCAGACAACATATTGAAACATATTCCCCTTTTTTTAGTAAAATCATTTTTTAATTTGAAAGTAATACATGAACATGGTAAAATATTAAAACAGGCTTTTCTAGGTTCAAATTGACATAACAAAAATAATACAAAGATTTTCCAGATTCATGGCTTAGAAATGCTGAATAAAACACTCTAAAGATTTTCTTAAATTCATAGCTGAGCATTCAAGAAAGAAATCCACAGCTTCCATAAATACAGAGAAAACCAGATCAGAATGCGTGAACTAGTTCTAAGTCTGCTCTATGGGGAGACCTGGGGACAGGACACGGCCTTCTGCCTGAAGAAGGCAGAGTAGAAATGAGATCCCAGCAGTGAAATGTACCTGGAAAATTACTGGGACTCTTCTCTGCCTGGGTTATGAGTGCCAAATACTCTTTCCTGAGGGACTTCCCTGGTGGTCCAGTGGATAAGACTCTGTGTTTCCAGTGCAGGGGGCGTGGGTTCCATCCCTGGTCAGGGAACTGAGATCCCACATGCAGCATGACGCTGCCAAATTAAAAAAAAAAAAAAAGTCTTTCCTGAAAAATCTAAACTTTAAGACTATGTTTTGAACATAATTCCCTTCCTATAAATTGATTCTACCAACCTCACTATCTTCATAAGTGTAATAAAGTATGAAACTACTTAGAGATTTTGGCAAAATTTTTCTATATAAATATGAATACATACACAATATAATATGAAAAATATGTTCTTTGGCCAGTTTCAGTGTTCAAAGGGGACATTTGAAGATCTGTTAGATGCCTGGCTCTTAATCTGGACTCTTAGGGCTCCTTGACAACAGGAGTGTGTGTGTGTGTGTGTGTGTGTGTGTGTGTGTGTGTGTGTGTGAAGAGGTAATGTTTGAGCTATCTTTAGTACTTCAAAATATGGTTCTCTACTTCAAATGGTTTATACATCAGAGATAAAGATGCGTGGGCTATTAAACAGAATTTTTAAAGTAATACCCAAATTATATCAAAATGTTGGTCTCATCAAAAAATAGTTATTTGGAGATATACTTAAGCGTCAAAAGCTTTTAAATAATAAATTAGTTGACATCAAGAATCTTTAAAGGCCAACACAGGGCAAATCCTATTGTCTCTCTATCATGAAAGTTAATAGTACACACAGTCTCTGTGCACTATGAGGGAAACCACTAGGTGATACTTAGTTTGAAGAGTTGAAAATATACAGAACTATATCAAATGAGTAGTGAGTTGATGATAGTTATACCCATCATCCCTGGAGCTCTAGTATTGTACTATTCCCACGCTGAAACGTCTACCAATGAGCTGTCAGTCAGTCATTGAGTCCATACAACTCCTAGGACTATCACCTGACAATGACATCCGACTAGTGTCAGCCATGTCTAAGGCTCCCTTACCTAGATTATCCTCTGCTCCTTTTTTGACAGCTCCAGAATGGAATTTGTTTCCTACATTTAATGGATTTGTCATAAACCTTAATTGAATCTTCCAGATAAAAGAAATTGACGACAACTTCAATAGTATAGTCTGTAGACTTGCTGGATTCCTCAAGACCTTCATATCAATCCGGGTACTCAGAAGATGGGCTGGGATAATTGCAAATCATCCTTATCAGGTCCAAAGTATAAATCCTTTTTGGTCTTTCTAAAGGTTCAGACTTATGATTTTAGGGAGGAAAAGGATTTCAGTAAAAGAATTTGTAGCTGGAGGATCAAGTTCTCTAACCATTTTTATTTTTTTGCTGAAAGAGTATCAGATACCATTTAAGAATCAAATTTACTATTAGGACACATACTCCTTAGGCAAAAACCATTTTGCAGATACAACATAATCACTTTTTGAAATGACAACCAATAATTTTAGTTTATTTTTTAGCGTGTTTTTCAAGAACAGGATAACCAAATACATGCATACTCAAGACACTATCATCTTAATCATGAAAAACTTTAAAATTGGGTAGGGTATTTAGAATATTAACTGCTGTTAAAACAGCAGTTAATATTCTAAATATTAAGGCTGAGCCATTTTATTGCTCAGCCTCAAGTGTCTGATCAAATATTTTTATGAACTGACAAAAGAGGATTTTGGATTTATATATTAGGATTTAAAATTGTATCAAAGAGCACCTGCATCTGAGAACCCAATATAGTCTATTATTTCTTTCCTATGGTCAATATTTTTCCTATTATGAGTAAGAAGAAGAACAGAAGAAAAAATTGAAACTTTATAAAATGAACTATTTCTATAAAGTGCTTGTTTATTCAGTCTTAGAAACCTTGGGTATAATCAAATCAGTTGTACTTTTGACAGTTGTTTCTGAAGTTATATTATACAAAACCAAGATTTCTGAGGAATGGGAAAAACACTCTAGAGCAATACTAGTTTTCTAGCAAAACAGTGTTGATTGATGTGGAAAATTGATACCTAAAGTTATAGGAATATTTTGCTTTTATTTATGACTTTCAGAATAGGCAATTTCATTAGTGCCCTTCTGCTTCAAATAAAACAGTTGTGCAAAGCATTCAGTTTTGAGAACAACTTCCCCTGATGTTTAAAAGAAATCCATCTGTCAACGTTTTGGTACTTTTATATTGTTTTGAAATTAGACTCCTAATTCTACAATTGAGGTATCTCATTTCTGTCCTTTATTCATGTTGACCACTGAGCTTTCACTTTTTATTTGTTTTCCTATTTCCCTAGGAGGTATTGAAGTTATTTCTAAGAGATATTTGGAGCTTTCAATAAAAGTATGAATTAATAAGACTTTTTTATTGCTTGCTTGCAAACCTGCCTTGGCTGCTTTGCAAAAATTATCTTATTAGTCTCCATCGTAAATTAATCACATGATATTGTAATTATCTGTTCATATATGCTTCTCTTAATAGACTGTGACTTTCTCAAGAGCAGGTAACATGTTTTAAAATCTTTATATCCCAACACAAGCATGATGTCTGGTCCATAGAAAAAGCTCAGTAAGTGTTTTCTGACTATCTGCACAAATGAATGACGAGGAAGCAAGATTACTTAATGTTAGTAGGTTCTTGGAACTACCTATACTTGTTATAGGATTAGGAATTGGGCTAAGCTAGATGAGCATAGTAGAATAAACTCAAAAAAAAAGGCTTATTTCTAATTTCTAGATCCTGAATTGGAAGGAAAGTTCTAAATAGAATACATTCTCACACATTTTTAAACTTGAATGGTCTGGACTGTGTTGGTAGCAATGACATAATTAATCATGAGCAATAATAAAACTGAGGTAACTTTTTAATGTACTGCCAAGATTATTTGGACACACAAATATGAGGTATAGTTATAGATCTAGCTATAGTTAGCTAGATCAGTGAGGATGATTTTGAGTGTAAGTAACAAGTAACCTGACTCAAATAAGGAGCAATAAGGAAATAATTTCATTATATAATAATTTCCTTATTATAAAATTTCTAGTATTTCTCATAACTGGAAATCCAGAGTCAAGATGGATCCCATACATCGATAATATCAAGACCTTATTTCCTTTAATCTTCTCATTCTCTTGTCTTCCACATTGTCTTACAACTGGTTTTTCTTAGGAAGCAAGATGCTTGCTGTAGTTCTATGTATCAAGTCCAGACGTGACATGATATCCAAAATGAGAGGAACTGTGTCTTTCCTTGTTTCTGTTTTTAAGATCTGGGAAGAATTTCCCAGAATTGCTCCAAAATATTTTCTCCATGTTTCACTGGCCAGTGTTAGGTCTCATGCCCGTTCCTAAAGCAATCACTGGCTATGGCAATGGGGTTATCTTGATTGGGTTGGCTCAGTGGTTCTCAACCCTGGATGTTCTTTAGCACATGAGGAAGTTTGAAAAGTATCAGTGCTTGGACCACACCAAGATTAATTGATTCAGAATCTCTGGAAGTGTGTCCTAGGCATCAGTAGTTTTTAAAAGCCCCCAGGTGATTTTAATACACAGGATTTAGAACTAAGGACTTGGATGCATAGTCTGAGGTAGACTGGTGACTATGGTCTCCACAGTTACTTCTATACACAGAAAGAAGCTTTTGACCTCCCTCAGGAGGCTTTGAACTGACACGAGGAAACTTTTTGTTAGCGTTCACTCTCACCCAAATTTCCTTGTGAATATCAGTGTATATGTGCAATACAGCTGACCAGGGTTAGAATCCATGAACCATGAAGACAATTGGACTGAGCAAAACTTAAATCTAGATCTTTTCTTGTCTTATCAAGGAATGCTAAAATGAGCCAGTCACTTAAGGATGTCCCTAAAAGATTTTCTGAAAATCCATGTTCTCATCCTTATTTGGTATGTTTTAGAGGACTATTTAGGCCAAATCTTCAGATAATCACATTAGTCTCTCTTCTCAGTCATATATATTCTCCTTCAGCAGGAGTAAGTACCTTACAGGGCTTTAGGTGTTAAATACCTGGGATGTCCTTTCCCTATTGTGTATTCTTACCTCCTTTGTTGTAAATTAATTGACCATATATACATGGATTTATTTCTGGGCTCTCTATTCAGTTCTGTTGATCTATCTATCTGTTTTTAATGCCAATACCATACTGTTTTGTAGTATAGTTTGAAATCAGGACACGTGATATCTGCAACTTTGTACTTCTTTCTCAAGATTACTTTGGCTATTTGGGACCTTTTGTGTTTCCATACAAATTTTAGGATTGTTTGTTCCATTTCTGTGAATAATAACATTGAAATTTTGATAGGGATTGAATTGAATCTGTAGATCGCTTTGGAGAATATGGACGTTTTAACAATATTAATTCTTCCCATCTGTGAGTGCAGAATATCCTTCCATTTATTTGTGTCATTTTCAGCTTCATTCATCAATGTCTTATAGTTTTCAGCGTACAGATCTTTCATCTTTTTGCTTAAATTTATTCCTAGGTATTCTATTCTTTTTGATGCAGTTGTAAATGGGATTGTTTTCTTAATTTCTCTTTCTGATAGTTGGTTGTTAGTGTATAAAAATGCAACAGAATGGCTGCTGAGCCTGCACGTCTGGAGCCTGTGCTCTGCAACGGGAGAGGCCACAACAATGAGAAGCCCGTGTAACGCAAAAAAACCCCCAAAAAACAAAACTGAGAAAAATGCAACAGGTATTTGTATATCGATTTTGTATCCAGCAACTTTACTGAGTTTGTTTATCCTAACAGTTTTTTTGGTAGAGTCTTTAGGGTTTTCTATGTATAAAATCAGGTCATCTGCAAATAGTGACAGTTTTACTTACTTTTCCCTTTCCAGTTTGGATGCCTTTTATTTTTTTCTGGCCTAATTGCTCCAACTAGAACCCCCAATGCTCTGTTGGAAAAAAAAAAAAAAAAGAGTGGGCATCCTTGTCTTGTTTCTGATCTTAGAGGAAAAGCTTTCAGCTTTTCACCATTGAATATGATGTTAGCTGTTACGTTATACACTTGAAACTAATATAATGTTATACGTCAATTATACCTAATGAAAAATAAACACCAGGGCAACCTGTGGCTAATTTGATACATTCTCTAAGCCTTTTATCTATAAAACTGGAATAGTAACTCCTATTTCAGAGTTCTTTCAAAAATTAAATTAGTTTGTGAAGGAAAAGCATTAGGCATAGTAAAAGCACAGGAAATGAGATGATAATTATCTGATCTGCATTGGTAGGTGATGACTCACCCATTGCTAATACTAACCTGGAGAACATACTTATGTATTCTCTGTCCCTCTTGGTGCTTCCCTCCCACAACCCTGCACCCACTTTTGTTACCTATATCTCTACTTTTTTTTCTTTTCCCGTGGCACTTTTGTGTCTATCCGTATGATTTCTTTTTATATATAAAGTAATTCAAATCATATTTAAATTATGAAATTTTTCCTTTCCAATCTAAATTTTACAAAATCAGCTATTCAAATTTAATTAGTAGATTTGTGTTTCCTCACTCTCTTGTTCCTTGATGGGACTTGTGTGGGTGTGTAGTTTTTTGTTTTTGTTTTTGGTTCTTTTGATTAACTGTGTTTATAGCCGACATCCATTTTGCTCTTTTTCTTCATTTAATGCTTTATTATTTTTTGTCTGCATCAAGCATTTTCAGGTCGACTTGAATGTCTTGTTTGCAGAATATATTCTAAGAGGTCCCAATTAAAAAAAAAGCAACTGCTTTTTTATCAATAGCAAAGTGATGCAGTTCGAAAAATCTACAAAAAAACAGGAATGCCAATTTCCAGAGGATTTTTCATGCTTCTCCCCAACAATATGCTTGCTACTCCTGGAAATGCTGAACTCTTTTCGCTCCCTTGAGCCCTCTGTGCTCTCTCACTTCTGGGCCTTCACGGGTTATGCCCTCTTTCTTGACTAATTACCCCTTTCACCTGGCTACACTCTAACTATTCTTTCTCACCTTAGCTTCTACTTCCCAATTAAAAAGTCTTTCCTGACCTCATGTCTCTGCATGAGGCATCCCTTCTAATGATTTCTGTAACACCTCGTATCACTCTCACATTATTTTACCACATTCTACTGCTTAACCATCGCTTTCTCTGGACTCCACACTCAGGGTATCATTGTGGCCCAGTGCGTAGCACAGTGCTGGGCACATTTCTACTTCAAATGAAAAGTCTCAATTCACTCTAATGACTATATACATGTCAACGGCTTGTAGAATTAAGAGTAGATTATCATGTATCTTCAGCATAGTCTGTTTGCTTATAGATTTATTTCCCTAAGATCCACACAACAGAAAGTATCCATCTAACTGTATTTAAAAAAAAAAAAACTTTTCCATGTTACTGATGTAAAACACATTTTTGTTTTCTTAAGTTTAATACACTGGTATATTCTCTTCCTTGTTTTAGGAGGCATGGATTTTTTTGCCTCCTGGCTGGTGGAATTGAATTTCTTACTTTTTCAGTACTTCTGTTTTAATCCCAGCCTGCCTTTGGGGAGATTTATCTTGTGTTTCCCTGCTGAATGATGTCTTTTGAACCTGTTGCTCTAAGGCAACAGGTTGATTTTGAGATTTCAAGTAGAGAGTTTTAATGTTATGTACTGGACTTAGCAGTATAACCTTAGAATGCTTTAGCTACTCTTTAATGCCTTATCTTTTCTCTGTTCTGTTCTTTTCTTGCTGAAGGCCTACAGCTTTTACAAATATATTGGGTCTTTGAACACAATCATCCAAGCAAGTATTCTCTGGGATGTACTTGAGATATGATTATTCTGGATTAATAAAACAGGATCTTCTTTGCTACTGTCTTAATTTTTTCCTGATACAACTCTTATCTTGTTCTGTTTAAATTGTATTGCTAACTTATTTTCAATTTTTTCTCAGTGTATATTCTGTTTTTAAGGTTTATTACTTCTCTCTGATTTCTCCTTTAATAGGACATTGTTATATTCAAAATCTTTCGATTACTGCCTCTTACAATGTCAGAAGAGTTGGGGAAAAAAGGAGGCTGAAAAGAGTAAACCAGCATTTAAACCAGATTATTTGGATGACAGAATACAAAAACTGGTGAATGAAGAAGATGCTCTTGGGAGTACTGATTTTCAGTAAAGTAGCTGGTAGATGATCTTATGAAATTTTATTTGCTAAATTAATTAAATTAACTTGGCTAGAAACACCGATAATTAGATTGAAACGGGCCTAAATGTCACATACCAGATGATAATAATATATATTACAGGCTGAATTAGGTAGCTTAGATTGTAGTTAGTAGAAATGCTCAACTTTGGATTTTTCATAGCTTTTTTTAATGAATGTCATGGAACTGGAAATAATCGATGAAAATTTCAGTTTATATATAATTGAATAACAATAGAAGTATCACGAAAGTCTTGATCTTATAAAGTTTTTGTGTACAGTTATAAATATGTTTACATACAACAAAGAGAGTCAATTTGGAAAAAATGGAATTAAAATGAAGAGGATAGGGCTTCCCTGGTGGTGCAGTGGTTGAGAGTCTGCCTGCCGATGCAGGGGACACGGGTTCGTGCCCCGGTCCGGGAGGATCCCACAGGCCGCGGAGCGGCTGGGCCCGTGAGCCATGGCCTCTGAGCCTGCGCGTCGGTAGGTAGCCTGTGCTCTGCAACGGGAGAGACCACAACAGTGAGAGGCCCGGTTACCGCAAAAAAAAAAAAAATGAAGAGGATAAAATATCAGTTATGACCACAAATGGTAGTTTAAAGAAAAGTAGAACCCAATACTTGAAACAGCCCAGGCTTCTTCTTTTATGCTTCATCTTCTTCCTTGTGATTCCAACTGGGAACTCAGGTCTTCGTCCTGTGCCCTCTCCCCTTGCCTGTGCTGGAAGAGCCATCTACTCTGGGGGCTTTGGGGAAACATACCCAGGTTTGATGACTTGCTCTCAGATCTGCAATGCCAGGCCAAGAGTTTGGTTGTATATCGCCATTAAGAGTTGGTTGTATATCTCCATTAACTAACAGGGTGTTTTCTCTTTTAGGATTCTTCTTCATATCAAACCTGCAACTCTTAAACCCCTTAATACTTACCTTCTATTTCACACTAAGGGTCCCTGCCCCCAACCACTACCAGCACAAACTTACCTATTTCTCTAAATTGTCCAACAGGATTGAAATCTTAAACGTATTTTTGATTTCTTTCTTTCTTTTTAAATTTTTGGCCACACCACATGGCATGTGGGATCCCCATTCCCCGACCAGAGATAAACCCTCGCACCCGGCATTGGAAGCGTGGAGTCCTAACCACTTGACTGCCAGGGAAGTCCCTTGTTTTCTTTCTCCATTCCTTCTATCCACTTCATTGATCTAATGGCTCCTGGAACTTCTTCCACAGTATATCTTTCTCATCAGAGATATCCACTGTTTCACAAAAGTTTCTCCTCAGTTTCACAAAAGTTGCTCATGTGTGAATCTCTGTAATAGTTTTCTAGCAGTTTCCTCTACTCCAGGTTGTCATTGGCCTCTTTAATCTTTCTGAACCTGAATATATGGCGGACATCTTTGTTTCAGTCTAATTATTTGCAGTTGTTTATTTTCCCCCTAATTGAAATTCATGTGTGTGCATATGTGTGCATGTATGTGTGTACCTATATACTCGTGTGTGTTAAAACTGTATAAAAAGGTGCTGTAATAAAAGTTATTTTGAGGAATTAGTGGAAAGTATAGTGAAGAAGACCTTGGGCTGAAAAAAGTACTGTTTAGCCTATGATTCAATTGAGGTAAAGGGAAAAAAACAGTCAAAGCAAGTGGGCTTCGAGAGAGAGTGCAGTGAATGACTAAAGTCATACTAGCAAAGGCTGGGAGTATGGAGTTGGGGAAGCAGGCAGCAAACCTAAGACTCTGGGGACCTTACCAGAGCCTGGCTTGTGGTGGGAGGTGGGGGCAGTGCTTACCCTGAAGGCTCATTTGGCAATGAAGGTAGGAATGTATGGCTGGGGCTAGAGAGAGGATCTTCTCCCCCAGCTACTTTCCATCTTCCATAATAAATACTGGGCTTTCCTTTCTTGGGACAACATGGTTCCACTGAACTGCAAGAGAGGCTAGAAAGCAAATGTATCACCTTTTCAGTCTCTGTAGTGATAGTGAGAAAGGGAATGTGGGTGAAACAACGGACACTATCTGTCCCTACAGGAATCCAGACTAAAGCAGTAACAGTGAAGGAGCTTGAGAAATTTGTCGAAGAACTGTCCCTTTTAAAAATTCTCATCTCAAAGACTTAAAGATTAGAATTTCCCCAATATACATTTTAAGGAAGTAATTCCAGTTTTTACCAAAGTCTTCTAAAATATATGGAAATGATGTAAAATCTCCAATTTATTTTATGAAATCTAAGCAGAAAACAGAAAACTACATACTGTTATAAATTATGACTATAGATACAAATGTTAAAATTATTTGAATAGAATTCAAACAGAATTTAGCTGTATATATTTTTTAATTGACATAATTGACATATAACGTGGTGTAAGTTTAAGGTGTCCAAGGTGTTGCTTTGATGCATTTATATATCGCAATACGACTACTACTGTGGAGTTAGCTAACACCTTTATCATGTCATATTAGTTCATTTTTGTGTTGAGAACAGTTAAGATCTAGTATCTTAGCAACTTTGAAGTTTAGAATTTAGCTGCTTATTAAAGAAATATAATGAGATCAAGTAGAATTCAGTCTAGTGGTATAATGTGATGCAGTATTAGATTTCTACAAAAATTTTCTAAGGACTGCAAAGTAGACTTACATACACATGGGGAATGTGAAATGCTTGGAATAAACTTAACATTCTTTTGATATGTTTTTAAATATTCCCTTATGTGGCAATACTTAAGGAAACACAAAACTTTGCTGAGCTTTCTTTGTGCTAGAGACTTCACAGGTACAACATCATTCAGGCTTCTTAAAAATTCTCGAGGTTTTTCAAAGTTACCAGCTCTGCAACAACTCTGAGTAATGGGTTGGGTGAAAGGGTGGTCAGGGGCTTGGCATACCCAGCAAGATGTGCCAAATGTATGCAGCTTTTCTAATTTATCTTATTAAAAACATACACCACACATACACAACTATTCCCTTTCTTTTGAAAGTATCACTTTAGCAACTCAGAACCAGCATAGCCAAGAAAAAATGTTTTGCTGTTGGAAAACTACACAAGAAAATGTTGAGATCTAAGATTTGCCTATTGGAAGGGTTCTTAGAAACAAGAATGTTTAGAATGCTATTTCTCTCAGCTTTGTGTGAGAAGCAGTAGCATGTGTCCTGCCGTTGGGCACAGAGCCTGTCAGATGATGACTTGGTTTGACTGCTCAAATAAGGCACTTTGCTGAGGCAGGTGTTTGTCTGCTTATCATTTCCACACTGCGACTAGCATTAGTCCTTTACCTAATCTTCACTTTCTAGTTGCTGGCTCTTGATGACTCCGGTAACAACTCTAATGTAGTTTCTGGGTGGCTGTTTGCATTTAATAGATATTAAATTAAATGTGCAATTGGTCGACTGGAGATAAAAGTATCGTTGAGCTTTTGGCAAAAAAGCTGAAACATATATTACATTCCAATGGAAAAACCATTAGCTTTAATAACTGGATATAAATTGTTGGCATTTATTATCCTTGTCAGTATGCTAATGCTCATTAGATTTTTAATGAGAGGATGGTAATAAAAACATGGCATAGAGTTAAAAATGGATATTAATTAGGGTATTAAAATGTCCTTATTTATGTAGTTGTGAAGAAGAAAGCTGGTAACTGAAAAAACTCTTTGATAATAAAAAAATTTCCTCATTCCATTCCTTTTCCCTTCTATCTCTATTATTAAAATACATAAATAGAGAAATAGAAAAAGAAGTTAAATATATAAAAATTTAAGGATGAGACTTTAAGACACATCCTTTGTGACAGTCAGATAATGTATGTATGATACCAAACAAATACAAATTTTAGCTGTGGATAAACAGAACTATATTACAGCACTATATAATTTTATAAATGAGGAAACATATAGATTATAAGTGCCTCTTTCTTAAGAGGCTGTATAGTGTAGGTTTAGAGTAGTAAATAACAATAAATAATGAAATCCTGGCTTTGCTACGTACTGGTCATGTTACTTAAACTCTCTGAACTTTCCCTCTCTTAACTGTCATTCTCATTTCACTGATAAGTGAGATAGATAGTCCATATCAAGCTTTCAGCATATACCCTAGCACAAACTCATCTGTTAGATAGTCCATATCAAGCTTTCAGCATATGCCCTAGCACAAACTCATCTGTTATTATTTCTAATCGAGTAGACTAATAATGGTGGCATATTTAAAAACACAGCTTCAACGTCTACATCTCTTTTTTTTTAAAATTAATTAATTAATTAATTTATGGCTGTGTTGGGTCTTCGTTTCTGTGCGAGGGCTTTCTCTAGTTGTGGCAAGCGGGGGCCACTCTTCATCGCGGTGCGCGGGCCTCTCACTATCGCGGCCTCTCTTGTTGCGGAGCACAGGCTCCAGACGCACAGACTCAGTAGCTGTGGCTCACGGGCCTAGTTGCTCCGCGGCATGTGGGATCCTCCCAGACCAGGGCTCGAACCCATGTCCCCTGCATTAGCAGGCAGATTCTCAACCACTGCACCACCAGGGAAGCCCCAACGTCTACATCTTTTAACTACCTCCGGCAAATCCGTTGATTGTGGCATATTTTGCTCAAGCTTGTAGAGCTTGGGTGCCCACGTTTTATGCATGTCTCTTCAGTGTTCCTTTAAATAAATTAAACTTAATGACCTTTATCAAGTGCCATCCCTCAAGGCTTGTGCTAGGTGTGTGGGATACAAAGATGAATGAGAAATAACCTCTCCCTTCAAGGAGCCAATTACAACTATTAGCAAAAATCCATAATTTGGATTTTGTTCAGATTGTACTGAAAACTAGGATATGTTTGTTTAAATGAAAAATGTCTTTATCAGTTACCACTGCCTAGCTATAAAGGAGATATGTAATTATACAGTCTTACATTTCCTGGAAATGACCCAGTGTTATTTCTTTTTTCACCATGGCACATTTAAAAAGGGCAAATGTGCAAATAAAACTAGCATCTTCTTATTCTTCAAAATAGAGTGATGAATGGGGAAATTTAATAGTCTATTTTTTAGAGCAGAAAAACTTCAACAGAAGGTACAGAGATTTACCATATACCCCTCCCCCCACACATGCATAGCCTCCCCCATTTTCAACATACCCAACCAGATTGGCACATTTATTACAACTGGTGAACCTATATTGACACGTCATTATCACCCAGAGTCCACAGTTTACTTTAGGTTTCACTCTTGGTGTTGCACATTCTGTGGGTTTGGACAAATGAATAGTGACATATATCTACCATTACGGTATCATACAGTACTGCCCTAAAAATATTCTGTGCTGTGCCTATTCATCCATTCCTCCTCCCAGTTCCTGGCAATGGCTGATCTTCTTGCTGTCTCCATTGTTTTGCCTTTTCCAGAATGTCATGTAGTTGTAATTATACAGGATTATACAGTCACCTTTTCAGATTGGCTTCTTTCACTTAGTACTGTACATTTAAGTTTCTTCCATGTGTTTTCACGGCTCAATAGCTCTTTCTTTTATCTCTGAATAATATTCCATTGTCTGGTTCACCATTCACCATGTAAGCATTCACCTATGAAGAATGTCTTCATTGCTTCCAAATTTTGGAAATTTTGAATTAAGCTGCTCTAAATATCCATGTGTAGGTTTTTGTGTGGACATAAGTTTTCAGCTCCTTTGGGTAAATACCAAAGTGTGATCGCTGGATTGTATGATAAAAGTACGATTAGTTTTGTAAGAAACTGCCAAAGTGTCTTCCAAAGTGACTGTATCATTTTGCATTCCCACTGGCAATGAACGAGAATTCCTGTTGCTCTGCATCCTTGTCAGCACTTGATGTTGTCAGTGTTCTGGATTTGGGCCATTTTAATAGGTATGTAGTGGGATCTTGTCTTCATTTGCATTTCCCTGATGACATATGATGTGGAATGTCTTTTCATATGCTTATTTACCATCTGTATATCTTCTTTGGTGAGGATAAATGCGGAAATTTTGAATGCTTATACAGCTATGCCTTTGTTAACAGCTACTTACAGGTGGGTAACACTCAGCTCCCAGCTGCTCACAGTATCAATTGCTCAAGCCCAGATTCTGGAGTCAGACATACCTAGGATTAAATATGGCTCTTCCACTTACAGTTGGGCATTGGACAGATTGTCTAACTTGGTAGTCCTCCGTTTCTATATCTGTAGAATGGGATAATAACTCAAAAAGTGGGTGTGAGAGTTTGATAAGATTATGTGGAAAAGGTGCTTGGCACAGTCCCTGGCACATAGTAAGTGCTGGGAAAGTTCATTTTAAAGATTATTTTGTTTTTACATTTAAAAAATGATTCTCTTTTTACATTTAAAAAATGTAACATGCAAAGTTTCAATTATTGAAGGGTCCTTCTCAGAAATTATTTTTAATTCTTCACTCTTAAGACCAATTTAGAGGACATCAAAGAAAATGGCATAAAAGTATGAAACAGAGAAACATTTATTGAAAATGTAATGTTGAATGAACTTTTCACCTCGCCTATAATTTACACTGTATGATTTTTAAGTTGTATGGGAATCTTAACAAAGATTTGAAATCTTAAAAGACCAAAGTATGAAATGTCTCTGGAAGCATATGGTGCTGGATCAAAGGACAAGGGCATTTCAGTGAATCCTAACACAACTGTGTTTATTAAAGAGAAAGAATGATCACACAAGATATATAGATGTTTCATTCTAAATGCATTAAGAACTGTTGAAAGTTTTTTTTAAAATATTTATTTTATTATTATTTATTTTTGGCTGCGTTGGGTCTTTGTTGCCATGCATGAGTTTTTCTCTAGTTGAGGCGAGCGGGGGCTACTCTTCATTGTGGTGTGCAGGCTTCTCATTGCGGTGGCTTCTCTTGTTGCGGTGCACAGGCTTCAGTAGTTGTGGCACACAAGCTCAGTAGTTGTGGCACATGAGCTCAGTAGTTGTGGCTAGCGGGCTCTAGAGCGCAGGCTCAGTAGTTGTGGCGCACAGGCTTAGTTGCTCCGCAGCATGTGGGATCTTCCCAGACCAGGGCTCGAACCCATGTCCCCTGCATTGGCAGGCGGATTCTTAACCACTGTGCCACCAGGGAAGCCCTGTCGAAAGTTTTGAATGTGTTGTATCAATAGGATAGGCTACTTAAAAAATCTGAATTGATCCTTTCAACATCATCTACAGAGCCCCTCCCTGGATTCTAACAATATTAGCTATTTGCCATGGCCCTTCTTCACCAATTCCCACCCCACATAATCTGTGAAAAGTCCTAACCAATCTTTTGAGATACCTCTTGAGATAAGCCTTAGCTGATACACTCCTCTTATACCCGTGGTAGAATTCTGCATATATCTTGTACATGCCCCTATTACAGCAGTCATAATAATAGCTACTACTAAAATACTGCAGACTTACTATGTGCCAGGCATTGCATTCCAGATTTCATATATTTTCTCATTATTCCTTGTAATAACTCTTTAAGAGCAACCTGAAGTCTGGGCTAGAGTGATCCATTCTGGATAGTTATAATATTGTAAAGAACACTGACCTTTTCTTCAGGGTGGAAAGATTTGTTGAGCCAAACCTATATACTTCAGGTGTAGAGAGACTTTATGGGCATATAACTTATGTAAATAGGAATAAGGTACAGTCCCTGGCCATGAAGAACTCATGTTCTAGGAAGAGATCCAGACAAACTGTTAGGTTGGAGCGTGAAAATTGCCATTTTTCTAGACCAAGACTGGTCAAATATAAATAATTTCATATGATTTCATTTCATATTGTATAATAACTCAGGATGCAGAGGCATCTGAATGTTTGCTTTAGGAACTTAATGAAAATAAGAATAAGAGAAATACTTCTGTAGTTTACAATGCAATTGCTGTTCTACAGATGTATGTGAATTTAGCGCCAGCAAAGATTTATTAAGTATTATGAGAAATAATATTATTTTAAGGGAGGAATATAAAGTTCTAAAATTATAATGTTTAGATTTTATAAAGGTGGAAAATAAATTGAAAGAAATGTTGAACTATATCAAATGTTTCTGTTACAAAGATATATAGGTTGAAACTGTCATTTGTTTTTCATACTTTTTCCTAATATGCTACATATTGAATTTTGGTGAATTCCAGAGGAACGGTAGTTTTCAAAGACTATTACTTTATACATGCACACATACACACACACAAATTTTACATATATATACATATATATATATATATATAAATCTTCTAAATTTAAGGGGGCAATAATAATAGTTTCTGATATTCCATGGGTGAAAATGTAGATTAAGCATTCAAAATATGTTGTGATTAATGTATTTATGAACATATTTTTTTCACATATCAACAATACTTTAGTTTCATTAAAGATACCTTAGATAAGGTTAATATTTAAATAAGAAGACAATGGAAAGGTAAGAAGTGATATGAATTGCTCTCCTTCTAATATAGTTGAAACAAAACTTGACCAGGGCAATAGCAGAACATCTGTGGGGCATACTGAATGTCAGTAAAGCAGCAGTAGACAAATAGAATGTCCAGAGGTTAAAATGTTACAAAATTAGTAGTATTCCAAGTCTTTCAAAATTGTATCAATGCTGAGGATGTATTATGTAGTAGATGAGATTCTGCTCATAAAACTAAAAACCATATTTCTGTGTTTGATGTTGTAACCCTAGTGCTCAGCAAAGGCTTATTCACCAAAGGTGCTCAACCAGTAATTGTTGCATGAATAAGTTAGCAGATGAAATATATCAGAGCATGGACTTTTAAATACAATGATTAACCTTTTTAAAAATTAGAAAATCTTCATAGGCACGAAAGCATTTATTATATTTGTGGAAACAAGTCAGTGAAGATAAAAATTCATGATATAGGAAGGAATTAAAGAACATAAGTCCAAGATTAAATGCTTAGTTTTATTCCAATGCACATTAATGAATATGATCAGATTCATATTAAAGACTGGACATTTTATTAGATGATTAAAAAGTTGATAAACAGGCCTTTAATCTCTTATAGTTCATGGATAGGCTAAATAAATAACATTTGAGGGAAAACCAGCCAACTTTTCAGGTTTAACTATACCAGACTAAACAGACTTGTAGGGAGAGTCAGAGATAGATGCTCAATGAAATGAGAGTGGAAAGAACTTGGCTTCACTTCATCTTTCTTTTGGGATCTTGGGCCAGCAGCTTAAAACCTAAACTCTCTCAGCTGCCTACATACTCACCTTAATCCAAATATTACAAAGACAAAGTAACATAATTTTATAATTAAATTTACTATAAGAAGAGGTATTCTTTATTAAATTAGGTACATGTAAAAGAAGTGAAATTCAAAGGTGGCTAAGAAAGTGCCTAAGAAAGTGGTGAATTTTCAGGTGTGCCTTGTACCAAATTTGTAATAGTCTCCTAAACCAGAAGGTCTTGGTCACAATGCACTCTGCAAATTCAGCAGCAGCTCTATTGAGAGAAGATAAATAGCAAGGAGGGGAGGGGAAGGGAAGGGGTTTGTCATAACCCAGCTCTGGGGCTAGCTCTTCCAGGAGTTGCCATCAGTTGGAATCACAAGGTTAAGGTTGGCAAATTGTAAAGGAGGCCTAGTTTTGAACCAGGTTATTATCATTACTATCAAAAGGATGAGGCTGCAATACTATGTATAAAATAGATAACGAATGAGAACCTACTGTATAGTACAGGGAACTCTACTCTATGCTCTGTGGTGACCTAAATGGGAAGGAAATCCAAAAAAGAAGGGCCATATGTATATGTATAGCTGATTCACTTTGCTGTACAGCAGAAACTAACACAACATTGTAAAGCAACCATACTTCAATAAAAATTAATTAAAAAAAAAAAAAGGATGAGGCTGTAGGACTCTTAACCTAGGGCAGAAGTCAATACCATGATTCCAGGGATTTCCAGCCATTTGTCAAAAATATGAAAATCATGGACCATGCCTTAGAGTAAGGGGAGCTGATAAGATCCAGGTAGGGGGTCAGGGACTCAGCCAAATGTGAGTTGAGTATGTTTACCTGCCCCATTAAAGTTGGGGTTGGTCATATGACTCACTTTGGCTAATGAAATATTAGCAGACATGACACAAGCAGAGGCTTTCAAGTTCTGGCCCCATTTTGTACTCTACTGATCCCCTATCAGGTCCCCAGGTAGTGCTAGATCCATTAGCCTGGACCTCACATTGAACATAGGTAGTGGAAATCTGAGTTCAACCCACAGCCTGTGGCTAAGGCTAATGGACCCACTGCCTGAGCAGAGCTGCTCAGCCAGCTGGGCCCAGCCCAAGTCAATGGAACCACAGCTGACCCTCAGATCTATGCAGTTGGTAATAAACCCTGTGGTTGTAAGCCATTGAGTATTGGGTGGCCTTTTTTGCAGCATATTATAGCAATTTCCAAAGTGTGTGTGTGTGTGTACGTGTGTGTGTAATTTCCTTTCAAAATCTTTAACATTATCCCTGAGTATTAATACTTATTAATATGAATTTTTCATTGTAATGTGTTTAGCCTGTGGTTTTGTTCTTAAGGGTACTCTGTCGCAGTTCACCTGGCAGAAACACTAGGGAAAAAAGGTTTTAGTTTAACTCCCCTTTAGTTATTCCTCTTGCTATTTCTAAAAGATTTCATTAAAACACAAACACGCTTATTCACTCTGTAAATCCCAAATGTGATCAGCTCATGTGCATGCTTTTTGGAGAAAAGGACCAGTCAGCCCACATATTTTGGTAAAAGCACCTGAGAAATTTATTGTTTTCTTAGAACATCCACCAAACAATCTTTCCTCCAAATAATTTATACCCAGAAGATATTTTCACGTTTTTATACCACTCTAAGAAGCAATTTTTTCTGTAGGAAAGGGTGGTGATCAAAACTGTACAGTATAATCTGTAAGGCCTATCCAAAATGTGGATCCTTTGTACATATTTGAACTTAAAACCACTGTTTGATATGCTGATGTGTTTGTTTGCTCACTTGTTTTAGAAGACTGATTCTGAATTGAAAAACATTGTAAAACATGAATTTCTCTGTGAGGGTGAGGAGAGGTGAATTTTAAACTGACTTCACAATTTTGTTTCTGTAAATTAAATGTCTACCCACAGTGGAATTTTAAAATCTTTTAACTTTAAGCTAGCTAACTGTACTAGCTGATTTTTAATAATGCAGTGACCTTTTTTTCCTAATTCCCAGTGTAAGGTCCATTGTCATTCACGTATTTAATCCTTACTATATCTGAAGCTTGTATTTTTTTCCTAAAGAAAAGACATTGAAAATTTTGTTTTTATTTTAACTAATATTTTTAACCTACTTTCTTTTGACTACTAAGAAAATATAATCAGTATGGCAAAACATTAAATATTCCATAGAAATAGTAACAAAAAGTTTATTGAGAGCCTACTATGTGTTGTATATTCTTCTAAGAGTTTTTACATGTATTAACGCAATTATCCTTCACAGTACTCCACAGGTACTATTATTATCCCTATCTTATTGAGAAGAAAAATTGGTAGAGTTTAATTAACTTTCCAGTGTCACACAGGGAGTAGTTAATAAAAGCAAGATTTCAACCCAGGCAATCAGGTTTTAGAGCCTGGATTCATAACCATTTATATTGATCAATTACTAATGTTATAACTCTAAAGATGGACCTAATTAGGATGCTCATTGGTCATAATTTCCCTTTCAAATCACTGGAGCTACTAAAATTCATCTTCAGTTACTGGCAAAGATCATTTTATTGGCATAGTAAAAGGGCAGAATATTGGCAGGTGATAAAATATACTCAGAGGTTGGTAAGCCAAATCTTAAGATGCCTGGACTTTGAATCTTACTATTTTTCCAGGGCTCTTTGGGAGAAAATTATCAGAAAAATGGCAAATATTCAATTTTGAGTATTTTGGATGAAGTACTTTAGAATTAGTCACTTCCCTATGTTTTAATGATTTTATATCTACTACCAAAACTCTTAAATTTAATGAAGGAACTGGATGATCAAGTTACAGTGTCAAAATTAGAAAAAAAAAATTCTATTGGCAGTGACCATATGTTCTTTGTAATTCTGTAACAACATGGAAATAAATATTGCTTGCATACTTGTCGATCAAACATTTGTTCTGGCCTCATGCTGTCAGATAATAGGGGGATATTCAACATAAACCTCTCCATCTTCTTTCTGGAGAAGATTGGAAATAGATCCATCTTAGCAAATGTGGTGGTTAATGTCATTTTGGAAGTGAGTACCTCAAAGCTTGAAGTCCTTTATGAGAAAGGCAGATCTTGGCACATTCTTGAAACGTATTCCATGTTATATGAAGACTTAAACGCAACACAAAATGGTGATGGAACTTCTTAGTTTCCTTTTCAGAGCTCCAAAATTCTGCAGAGCAAAATAATGGGATCAGAGAAGTCTATTTACAAGCAAGGCTTGATCTGAAGTAAAATTGGACATTTTGAACGTGGCAGAATTCCATCAGGGGTTAAGCACAAGTACAATTATCCTTTCTCAGAATATTAGATGCCTTAAATTAATTTACAGGAAACAAAATAACAAGACTAAGTGCTTAAGAGTAATCAAGAATCTTTAAAAAGATAAGTTAGCAATTAACAGAGTGTTTAATAATATGTATCTCATTATAGATAACAATCTCAGTTTGATTGGGTTAGAAGTGAGGGCTTTCCTGGGATGTGAGACTTTTCAGTGTATGTTATAATGCATAATTAGCCATGAGAATCGCTGTGAGAAGTCCCATGTATTATATTTCTCCCCCACCTTCCCCACCTTTTCTTTCCTTCTCTGTTGACTGACTGTATGAAATAAAGGGAGGGAGTACTTTTTTTTTTTAATGTGCTTTTTTTTGTGCAGGGCCTAGTGCTGAGGATAACTAAGACCTTACCTTCAAGACGTTTATAACTTAGATTAGTTGAACATTTAAAAGGCAATTCTGAAATAAACCAAATGAAGATGCATAATCCATAAAACTTAGCACTAAGTATAAAATTGCACAAAGCTGACTATTGATGTTTTAAAATAATATCTTTCCCCTTGACATTTTTCTGTTGATGCCTGTTGAATAGCCAAGTAGACTATAACCATTTTATTTATGTCTTGTCTTTCCACTTAGTTACCTCATAGTCTCAGTGAATTCATTTCACTGACTTGTAGTTTTCCAAATCAGGTTTAAGTTCAGTGTTATCTTTTTTTTAGCTGTTTTGTTTCAGTGAATTTTTATTCTGCATAAAATATTCTGGCAGGCTTTTTGCTAGCTTATTTTTAGAGCTTCATCCACTTAAGCATGGTGAATGACATGATCAAGGAAATAGTTATATTAGATAAGATTACTTATAAATGTTGAGTTTGGAAGAAATAACGCACATACAAACATAGTAGCAGATGCATGAATGGTCTTTGGGGTGAATCCTGTGAGAAGCTTTCAGCTGGACATGATGGCATGGGATGTGACCATGAGGATGCAACAAAACCCCCTGCTCTGTGGACACTGGTTTTGTTTGCTTGATTGTTCTCAGAGCACTCACTGTGCTGTTAAGTGCTGCCGGTATTATTGTTCCATGGTTTATTTTTCATGTGCGGATTGTATCTTAGAATATAAATGAAAGTGTAGGTTATGCTTATCATCAGTTTGCTAAAATGCTTGTCTCTCGGCTTTATAAGGTCAAGGTAAATTTAACCCCTGGAAAGGGAATTATGTTTTCCTCTCCCACATGTATTCTCTTTTAATAAACACTTTTAACCCAACTGGAACATGTTATTTTCCTCCTTTCATGAATAAAGTTTACAATGTTTTGAGAAAATACTGTGGAACTTCTTAAAGATTCCAATGACTTTTATAAGGAAATTAAATGGTTCCATTCTTACTACAAGTTAAGTATTATCCCCTGGGGAATTCAGAGATATACAAATATGTGGCTATGTTAAAACCGTACCTTTTAAAAGCAGAGATTAAATGGTAATTACACTGGCAAAGATGATGCAGGTGGAGAGAATAATAACTATAATTTATTGAGTACTTACTAAATATCATCCATAGTTCAAAGTGCTTTATATATATTATCTTATTTTTGACAGCAATCTAAGAGGTAATGACTATTATCATTTCTACTTCATAAATGCTGAAACTGAGTCTTACCAAGATTAAATGACCCTCTCAGGGTTGTACATCCTGTGTGGGCCTGCTTAGGAGCCCAGGGAGAGATAAAGGAAACTCTCCCAAACACAGGGACGTGGGTATGGAAGGAGCAGCTTCCGCTTAGAATGTTGCTGGGAAGTAGAGTCGTCAGGTTGCCTCTTAGCCCAGAAGGTTGTGTGCTGGGGTACTTTCTTAGGGATAGAGTTATCCTCTATGTAGAATGAGATAAGTCAATGAAAGCAAGGGAAAGTAAAATCTCTCACCATTCGAGCAAGGGAATGAAGGTTGGGAAAGAACAGTGAAATAATTTTGATTTGCCACCCTACTGTCAGCAACTTTACATGCATAATTTATTTTAATCTTCAAACGATTTGCTGGTTTGATAACATTATTTCTATTTTACAGTGAAGACTAAAACTTGGGGCTTGTATAGATTTAAAAAAATAGCTCAAGGTCATAGAAATAGTAGGTAGGGGATTAAAATTCAGCTCATCTAACTTCAAATATTTTACTTTTTACATTATAGCATATGGCAAAGCATTTTTAGTAGTAGGCAGTCTATTGCCTGAGTCTGCTAATATGAAATATAAACATATGTTCATTTCTGAATCTCCTCTACTGGTCGACCTTTTGCCAATACATATAGACAACATCTGTGACTTATAATGTTTTTTTTTATTTCCCTGAAGTTTGTTTTAGTGTTGTATTTTATGAAATCAGGGATTGTACATTTACAGCCAGCTTTCATTCAAGGTTTTCTTTTATCAGTAATAGATCGAAGATGAAAGAGAGCTTAAAGAGTGGGACTGAAATGGAAGTTCAGTTACTCTGGGGGAAGATCTTGACTTTTCTTTACTCCGAGATAATTTGGGAAACATTGGATGTCATCTCATCTGCTCTGACTTAAAGAGCATTCCTCAGTCCTACCCACCCAAGTCATACACACAGCCTGAGCTAAGACCAACCCCTTAAATAAGAAGAAATAAACAAGGAGGATGAAGAAAAAGGAGGCTCAAGTATTATCCCAATGCATTGGGAGGACTTTCTAAGTCTATAATCAATGCTGCATGGCCGCAGTGATTGTTACATGGACCTAGCATAGCACTTTCCACACCACATTTGTCATCTGTTTCATCTCCAGTAGAAAATAAATACCCAAAGCAGGAGCACTGTTTTCATCCGTCTGCATTCCTATTATTTTTATAGGTATCTAGTAAGTGTTTGTTGAACAATCAGAGATAAAAAGGTGTAGTTTGCTAGGGAAGTCAGAAAGGCGCACTGGAAGCCTCTATCATTTGCAGGCACTCTACTCTGATGAGAGGTGATTAAACTCCTAAGTAGAGATGATAAAGCATGGGCAGGAAGAGATGCTGGCAAAGAATGTTAGAGATGATGTCGTAAGGTCATTTCTCAATCTAGGATGGTGATTCCAGAGTCTAGCTGCTTGACCCACATCTGTCATTCTCTGTAAACCTGCACAAAACCCTTATATGGATGCTCTTTTCTTTGTCTACTACATAACTAGGGAACACTTAATAATCTATAAGATCATTTATATTTTGATAATTCTTTGACTTTTATGAAGTACCCTCTGAATATTGGATATATGGCTTAGAATAAGTGCAGTCTCTTCAGAAAGAAGTATGTCTTCAAAACCCAAACCTAAATAACTTGTGTTTATAGATCATAATGAACACATTGGAAACAATTGGGACACTGGAAATCCACTTACTTCAATTTTAATGACTGGCAATATTTTTTAAAAATTTCATTTCAGTGGTAGCACCTTGCTTTGAAATGTTATTGAAAACCTTCACACCAAATAATCACGTATGCCTGCTACATTCTAATGAAGATAAACATCAGTATTTCTTTTGAGACATTCATCCCTAAAGAAAAGTCCTTAGAAATAAATGCAATCATTCAGTTGCCTAATATAACTGTCTTTCTGTATCCTGATAGACAGTGAACTGGAGAGGAAGACGAATATAGAGGAAAGGGGAACTGAGAAATGAATGACATAGTCTTCCGTATGATTTTTATTTTTTATCCCTGTCTTTGTCTGAAATAGCCTCCTTCACTCTGGTCCTGAGCTGAACTATAACTTAGTCTCTATATTTAGACCACCTGGCTTTGAATCTTGAATTGCCATTTAATTACAAGAGTAATCTTGCAAGTTATTTATGTGCCTGTGTATCAGTTCCTGTGTCATAGAATGGCACAATAATAGACCCATAGCACAGGGTTGTTGGGAGGATTCAATTAGAAAATACACACAAAGTGCTTAGAAGAGTGCTTGGCATATACTAGGCACTTAATAAATGTTAGCTATTATATTTATTGTCGTTGCTATTAACTTGTATTCTGGGCTGGAGTTAGTATAGTGGGGCCAGAACAATTCATCTGTTACTCATGTTGTTTTTTTGGAAATAAAATGGCTCAGAGTTATCATACATCTTGTGCTGAATGGAAACCCTACCAAGTCCTGTTAACTGAGTTTAAACTGACTGCCACTTCCACTCCAAACTTTTCATCTCCACTGTTCATGTGCTTAGTTCAAACCTTCATCACCACCTGTGCTGTGGTATCAGTCTTTTAACTGGCCTGAAAGTCCTTATTTCTCTAATTCATCTCCCATGTTGGCATCAAGTGTATCTTTTGGGGTTGAAAAGCTGACATCTGCTTGAAATCCCCTCTAGCACATAGTAAGTGTTCAACAAAAATGCTTTGTTTCCTTCTGTTTCCCTTCTAGTGATGCTGCAGGCTGCTTATGAATGAGCAAGCTCTCCAGCGTTGGTGACACTCAGGTAGCTGCTGAATTCAAGGTGTCAGGGATTCCACAGCAGGGATTTTCATAGTGTGTTGGATATTGAACTGAACAGTTAAGTTGCTTTCCAGTTCTGGGATTCAGTAATCATATGGCCTACACATAGGCTGAGTCTAAGAGAATCATTTGTCATTTTGAAAGAGTCATAACATTTAGACACATTTGTTAGGTCCCATTTAGATATCCCCCTAGTTCCAAAAATCCATGTTAATCGTTCAACTAGTGTACGGGATTTTAAAAAATAGACCTTAATACATATAGAATTTTGCTTATTATGTTGTTTATAGTTTTATACTTGATGCTTTAGGAGACTTTATGATAATTAAAAAATGTTTTTTTCTTCCTGCTTCTTCAGAATGTGCTAAAGAGAAAATAAAATAAGAAGGAAACATTGCTTAATATTGGTATTTTGATTCTTTTGATGCTGTAAAGAACTAAAGCACATGATGCTTTCAAAATTCAGGTTTTACATTATTTATTGGCCATGTGAAATATCATTTGAGAAAATTGAAACAAAAACCATACTGTGCTGGCCACACCTTGAATTATTGTGATAATCAAACTCCTGCCTTGTATAGTTTCTTTGATATGCATACATTTTTATGACAAAGGGATTTTTGCCATATTGTTCAGCCTGGGATTACAGTGAGACCCATCCCTCCACAGGGCAGGCCGAGCCCTCCACTGAGGATAAGGTCCTCAGGGTCTGCTGTTTGCTTAGGAGAGAGGCTTGTCCCTCAGACCAGAAACTAGAAGGAAATAGGAGGGCACTGCTTCCATAGTAGAGTTAGAATCTTTCTTGGACCATGGAGGCATCAGGGTGATTGAAAGGCTGCTGGGTCCTAGAAGTATCCTCCCCATGAGGCAGCCTGGGATCTGGGAAGAAAGAAATATGGTGTGGAGTTTGTGGCTCCGAACCAGCCCTTTGAGACTAAGAGCTGGATATTCTCTTTTGTCTGGGTCAGGAATATGGAATGGGCTGGGTTTTAAGAGCATGCTAGCTAAAGCAGAATTCAACAACAACAACGACAATAACTTACACTTCCCTAAACTGAACTGTTTTATTTGTGTGACAGACTTTTGCTTATCTCCTCCCATTCCTCCTCAGCATCTGTTAGTGTCTGAATTTTGCTCCCCGCTCCAAATTTCTGTATTTCCCCCCCAAAGCCCCCAGTGCCTCAGAGTGTGACCACATTTGGAGATGGGGCCTTTAAAAAGGTGACTGAATTAAAAAGAGGCCATTAGAGGGGGACCTAATTAATCTGACTAGTATCCTTGTAAGAAGAGGAAATTCAGACACACAAAGGGACGCCAGGGACTCAGGGATGTGTGCGCACAGAGGAAAGACCATGCCAGGGCACAGAGTGAAGGTGGTCATCTGTGAGCTAAGGAGAGAGACCTCAGAAGAGACTCAACCTGTTCATCTTGTATTACTAACCTCCAGAACTGTGAGAAATAAATTTCTTCTGTTTAAGCTACCCAGTCTGTGGTACTTTGTTATAGCAGCCCTAGAAACTAATATAGCGTCTAATAAAGCATCTCTTCGAAGCATTAGCTGGGTTCATCAGTGCCGAAGGGAACCCACAGAATGGATTTTTCACCCCCTCTTGGGAAAGGCTTGAACGTAGGAGCGGGACAACCCAGGGCACGATAATCAATGGGAAAGAATACCAAGGGGCAGGTAAAATGTGTGACCTGTGTCTTGTTGCTGTTGCTCACTAGCCATGGGGGTTCTATTTTATTAGTTAATAAAGAAGGTAATTCCCCTCTAATTACCAATTATAAACTGAGCTGCGAAAGAAAGGAAAGCTAGAGGATTATAGTGAATTGTACTGACCAAATCATTCTCCCCTTGTGTAGTTTCAGAGACAGTTGTTGAAAATCTGTGTGATTTTTTTTTTTTTTAAAGCAAAACTGCTTTTAAATTCTGGGAAAATAGTTTCTTATCAACTGTTACAATTCTGAGAAGTCAGCTTTTCCTTTAGCAGATATTTTTAGAAACCAGCTGCTGAAACAAAACAATGGTTCTGGCAACAGCAGAGACACACATAGATGATCATATGATCTAGACACTTATACCCCCTGGTGGAAACTATAAGGTTAATTAATGCTATTTAAATATGAATATCCTCAGAACTGGGGGAGAGTTTAAAACAAAAGGAAATACGTTTTTATTTTGTTCCCAGGAAAATATTATGTGAGACAAGTCTACACCACTTACAGTTATTAGAAGATATTTTATTGTATTCTATAATATTTTTATGGCTTCTCTGCATTCTAATATAATTCTCCTTGAGCCTCTGAATTTTTAGATCTCTAAATTATTATATAGACTGAATTATTAAATAACAAAATTTTAAAACATTTCTGTTTTCATACAAACCTGGATTTTAAATTTACCAATAGTTTAATTTCTTTTTTTGCTCATGCCAATCAAAGGAAAGAAAGAAATGATGTAGAAAAAAAATCACATATCCTTTGTGATATATTACTTTGTCCCCCCAACTTCAAATCAGGAAAAGGACCTCCAAGTTCCAGAGGGAAACATGCCGTAAGGAAAAAGCCTGTTATTGGCTTAGGCTAAACATCAGTGGTTAACGTTGGCATTTCTATCCTAATTGCCTTCCCCACTGTATTAATTTTCCATTGCTGCTGTAATAAATTACCACAAACTCAGTGGCTTAAAACAACACAAATTTATTCTTTTACAGTTCTGGGGGTCAGAAGTCTAAAATTGGTATTGCTCAGTTAAAATGAAGGTGTCTATCAGTCTGCATTCTTTCTAGATGCTCTAGGGGAGATTTAATTTCTTTGCCTTTTCCAGCTTCCAGAGGCTGCCTATATTCCTTGGCTTGTGGGTCCTTCCTGCAACTTTAAAGCCAGCAGTGTAGCATCTTCAAATCTCTCTCTCTCTCTCCCTCCCTCCCCCTCCCCCTCCCTCCCTCACCTCTGCTTCTGTCATCACATCTCTTTCTCTGACTCTTGCCTTTCTCTTATAAGGACCCTTGTTATTACATTGGACCCAATGGATAAGGCAAGATAATCTTTCATCTCAGGATCCTTTACTTAATCACATATGCAAAGTCTCTTTTGCCATTTAAGGCAACCTGTAACATATTTACAGGTTCTGGGTGTTAGGACATGGATATTTTGGGGGGATCATTATTCTGCATACAACATGCACACAATTGGAAGACCTTCTGATTGTGGAATGGATCTATCAGAGCCCACATAGAGTGCGTTAACTGTCTCTGAAATTTTGAAGGTCGTAACTATGGAACATTTGTATGCAATTGTAGTCAGATTTGATATGTGTCTCTAATTTAGTGGAGAACTACTGCTGATGTGACAACTGGGCCTGATAGGTGAGAGTTTTTAGAGGGAACAAAGGTCCACAACCCATTATCTGGAACTCTTAGGGCCAGTTGTGTCTCAGATTTGTGAAAGGTAATGTGGTTTATAACTGTATATTACATAATGTTCCCAGTGGGGTCTGTAACTAGGTTAATTCCTATTTCTGCAGTGAATCATGAATATTCATACTAAGTGAGATAAAGACCATAAATAGCCTTACGTCTGTTCATATCAGATTTTTGCCACCTCTTGAGTTACAAAAAATGATCAGTTTCTAGAGCCTTTTTGATTTTGGAATTGTGCACGGTATCATTGTATAGGGAAGAACAAGAGCCAGAAAACACACACATATACACACCCATGCGGATGTGTACACACATACACAAAATACTTTAATATTATTGCCTATCAAGTGAGGGTTGAAAATTGTGCATGGAAATGAATGGAAAAAAGCAGGGTCAAATATAATCAAAAGTTTAGTGGGTATTCTATTATAGATTAAATTTCTTTTCCTTCTTGAACCAAAGGAAGTATTCTTGAATGGATAGAGAAAACCAAGATGATTGTACTATTAGGACTTTTCTTTGGAGCTAATCTCTCTTAATTATGCGAACATATATCCGGTAGGGACTCTATCTTGGGGAGAGGAGACTTCTTTCTATATCATGGAAAACAGCTCCTCTGATAATGTCTTATCAGAGTTGTGGGAGGAGTGGGTAAGAAGATCCATCAAGACGTTTTAGGGAGTCTCTGAACAAACCCCAGTGTGCGGGAGCCAGATGGGGTCTCTGATGATGTTACTGTGAGCAAAGAAAAACACTGGACCTAGTCCTGACTAGGCTAGTGGGCTAGTGCTGGCTAAGCCCAGAATTAGGACGAGGATGAGTAGGTGGCCTTAAGTGTGTGAGGCGGTGGTTGCTAAAAACCTACTCTGACTCAGTCCTCTAAATGTTACCTTCAACCTAGGAAGCGACTGAGTGTGTAAATTGAAAGAACTGGTCTCTTGGGGCACAGGTATCCTAAGGTATGGAACACCCTCAACTGAGTTTAACATAGAAAGATTACCCTCTGGATCAGTAAGGAAAGCCACACAGCAGTAACAGACAGCCCCCAAGTCTCAAAACAATAAAATAAAATTTCCTGCTTATTCTCCTTACATGTCTACCTACTCACTGGCATTACTGGTCTTCTTGAAAGAGAGAAATAGAGCTCTGAGGGTGTCACACTGGCAATTAAATGCTCTTCCTTAGAACTGCTCCCAACCCACGGACCCAAACTAGTCTTGTGATACCTCCAAACAACAAGGGGGCCAGGAAATGTAATCCTACCACGTACTCAGAAGGCAGCAGGACCAGAATGATTCGGCAAACTATGCTAATGACTATATAACCTTCTCTGAAGAGCTGTTGTATCTAGAAATATTCTCCATATCAGCAATGATAAATGATGGGCTCAGTCTTTAGGTCACAGAGATTTCAGAGTTAGTTTTACCAGTAAGAATGGTGCCATCTTTCCACAGCCCCTGCTTCTCCGGGAGAAGAATCAACCCCTGCTGCTTCTCCCTGACCTTTACCTCACTTGGTTCAGTTCATGGTACCATCTCTTCGCCAAGCCAGCAGTCTGGAAACAGAAACTTAGTCTGACCCCTGCCCTGGGGCAACTTCACACAAGGTGGCATAATCCAGAAATCAAAAAGTGTTTCTACCCCAAGGGTCAAAGTTTTGAAGGAGAGCTTTCCATTAACTAGAGGACGTGAAGTGTGATTACCCTCACTCCTAGAATACTTTGTTTAGTGATCACACTTCAGACATAACCCAAAGCAAAAGCTGATTAGCAGCCATTCCCCTCCAATGCATGCAGTGCTCTAAACTGTTTCCTTTCCCCATGGCATGCCCACCTCTTCCCCCCCCCCCCCCCCCACTTAAAGTTCTACTAAGTTAGCAAGGAATCCCTGGATCTATAAAGGGGAGGACGTTGGGACTTCAGGAATGTGAATGGGGCTCCTTTTTTGCATCTTAAACTGTAAAATGACACAATCAGCAGTTCAGGCAAACTTCCCCTCTTCTCATTTACAAATATGCACTGACATTTGTTTGACTGTCTTGAGTGGTATTAGAATTGCCCATATTTTGTTCTCCCTTTTAACTGCTGAGTATGGATGCCATGGAATTGGCTTGTAACAAGCAATAGCAAAAGGTAAAGGATTGTTGCTTGCAAATGTATTAACTTAAAACATAGACTGTTTTAAGTTAATGCACATGCAAGGAAATATTATATTTATGAGCTGTGCAGTGTTCCAGGTTTATTTAACAGTAAGAATCTATGTGGTTGGAGTCAAATGTTAAGTGATTAAATAAAATATGCATTGCGGGCTTGCAGTGTCCAATTGGTATTGATTAATGCTCTGCTACTGCATATTTTCCTCTTACAGATGTTCACAAAATATCTTTTCTGTTATCACTGTCCTTGTATTATCATCTGCAGGTGAGAAATTCTTCTTACTGTAGTATGATTGTGTAAAGTGCTTCAACTCACTTTGGTAAGACAAATGAGGACTTTTTAGAGATGATCGCTGTAAATGCCACACTACACTATCTGCTGTTTCTTTGATTCTGGCATTAAATAGGATGAATAAATAACATTCTTCAGTCGCTCATTCCTCTTGCAACTAGTCATATGGCATGTCACATTTTCAACTTTCTGAATTTTATTCTACAAATATGTTTGTGCTCCAGTAAGTATTTAATATTCAAGCAGGGATGCTAATGGCCAGGGAGTCAGGAGACTTGGAGCTGAGCTCCTGTTCTGTTACTAAGTATTTGTAATACTTGGTTCAGTGAGCCTCTGTGAGCCCTGTTTCTGTCTATGAAATCAATACCTTAATAATTCTAAGGTTCACTTTAGTTTGAAAATGATCTGATTTGATATATTCATCATCAGTTAAAGATACTGGAAGGTTAGAGGTTACTGTAATTATTTGGAATCTGACTTTCAGTCATTCAAAATTTTTTTTTTTGTCAAAATAATATTTCATTTGGATAACTTACATTTTATAATTTTATAGATTTATAGGTACTATATAATACAATTTAGTATGTAATATATATTTAGTATATATGTATATAATATGTATGTAAGAGATTTGTATATTTATATATTTTTATTTGTATTTTTTGCATATAAACATGTGTTTTGCTTCTCCACTTTATATGATATATAAAAATCTGAATTAATAACTCACTGAATTAGTATAAAGGACAAATTGAAGAGAGGTATAGTCATTCACTGTAGAAAAAATATTTAAGGTAAACATATTTCTTGAAGGGCACTGAATTGTTTGCCCACAGATCATTAGCTCTTTAACATTGATGCTTAGAAGGAGGAGGAGCCCCCCAAGAAAATTTAACTTTGAAGTGTTGGCAGTCATTCCCCAATGAAGTCTAAGGAGATTTAAAGGAGAGGGTGAACATTTAGAGTTCTCTCTTCAATGATGTAAAGGATGATTAGGTAGAAGAATAATAAGTTTATTCTGCGTGGCTCTAGAGGAGAGAAAGGGGCCTGTTGCTGTTTGTTTGTCCTTTTGTCCAATAAATATTTATCGAGTGCCTTCTCTGAGTGAGGTGCTGTGGACGTCAAACCACGCCCTGCTTTCTAGAGTGCTCACGGTACCTGGAAGTTAGGGTAAGGTGATTCTCTTTACGATAGGAAGAAGAATGAATAATTTTTGCATCCTGATAGGGCTCTGAGCTCCCATCACAGGCAGCATTTTTGAAGAGAATGAATTAAACTTTGTTAAGAATATTATAGGAGGGAATTCTTGCCTCATAAAGGAAGAGAGACTAGTTCATTATCGAATCATCTCATCTGATTAGGTGGGGCTCCTTAGGGAGGAAGAGTACAAGTGGTTTAATTTGATTTGATTTACAATTCAAAGAATGCCATTTCACTGAATACTTCAGGTAGGCATTTGCTGAGATAAGGTGAGTTAAACTAACATACGTACATTTTTCTATGAATTAACCCTAAAAAACAAATCACAATTGGCTCATGAAAAAGGGTAAAAGCCATCTTAACTGTGGAATGCCATCCCATGGCCTGTTTGGCCTGTAGTAAGAATCTCTGATTACAATATCAGTTAAGAATATGAGAATAATGAGACCAAAAACAGCAACAACTTGGGTTTTTCTAAGTACAGTAGTTTAAATGTTTTTATGCTTTAATAAAATGTCTACATCTGCTTTACATTACTTTTTTGAAGGTTGGACAAGAAGAATGCTCTATAGGAGAGGATGCGTGTTTGATACATTTTCCCTTTAATGTTAAAATATTTATTTTGTTATTTAGATACTTAATACTTACATTAATTGTAGCCATTACAAAATTCTGCTCGAATATAGTACTAATATAAGGCTTCATTTATCCTTTCTGATCCTCATTTGACCCTCATTTCAAGGTAACTGTATAAACTGTGGACAGTAAAACCCACCCCATAATATTGTTACAAGGAGTGAATTATACAATAGCTTCTTAGTATACGCTTCCAAACAAAAATGATTTTTAGCTTTAAATAGTAATTAAAAAATATTTTATAAAGAGCATTTAACATTACACCAACCTAAAGAGCCAATTTAAGCCTATTATTTATATCAAATTCTTTGGAACACATTTACATGGATGTTTAGGGTTTTATTATATCTTTCTGACTGTAACTTCCCACCAGAATAGTCTGTCTTCCAGACACAAATCCACTAATAACAGTCATGGTACTTCCATAAAAGTAGGCTATTCATTATAGGTGAGAATTAATGAATGTGTCTAGGTGAACAATGGAGAAATCTTTCATTTTCATCAATAACAGATAATGGAATCTGAGGTAGGGAGGGATGGTGGTGAAGAGCTTAGATTCTGGAGTAAAGCAGACACAGTTTTGCATCCAAGCTCTGCCATTTAAAAATAATGATAGGTATGTTACTTAATTCCTTGAGTCTGTTTCCTCATTTGTAAAATGGCAAAATAACAATTTCTTCATAGTCTTCTGTAGGAATCAAATGAGATAATGCTCATAACTTGCTTGACACTTACCCAGTGTCATGACAAATAATGGTAAAACATGTTCCACAACCACAGCTATAAATCTTATGGAGTGGGATTGACTCTCAGCTCCCAAATTCAGAGATGCAAGAAATATAATTTCATTTTTTCTAAAAAAAAAAAAACAGAAAAAACAAAAAATCCCAAAAAACACCTGAAATCTAACTACAGCCCTCTTTTTACCAGGGTAGAAGATCTCCTACTCTGGATTTTCATTCCTTGCCTGCTGGAGTCTAAATGGCATTAGCAGTGTCAAGACTATAGGAGGACATTTCTTGATCATTAGCTCCAATATCCACCCAGGTTACCATCACTCTGCTTGCTTTGGCCCTTTAGGTTCAGTCACTATCTCAGCAACTCCTATGCAGGTCGTAGGACAAGGACACTGCAAATGTGTCAGTGGTTCCATCTGCCTGTGATTCAAATAGCCATTTTCCCTCTTGGTCTAGCCTTGAGGTCCTCCTTGGCTGTCTCAGCAAAAGGCTCCTTTTGTGGACCCACAGCCTTCTCTGACCTTATCTCCTTTCCTCCACCTTTCTCTCAGAAGAGCTAGAGATGTTTTTTCTTCAAGTCCCATAGGGTTGGAAAGGTCTCACCCAAGTTTGTTTTGTACAAAATAAATATATTTCCACGTTCCAGATATATCTGCAACCCAAACTCTTGAAACCACATTTAAGGGTTAAATGTGTCTGGCAAAAAAAATCTAGAAAACCTGTTAAGCAGTTTTTCAGTTCTCCATGCTTGAAGGCAAGAGCAAGGAAGCAGGAGCAGAAATATTCTGAGGGAAAAATAGCAATAGCATTAATTGATTATCAAAAATTTAACCGTATACTTTGTGTGATATTAATGTGCATCACATTTAATATTCCATTTTGCTACATACTCAATGAATTCCAGGTCTGTTACTTACTTAGGATTCTGCTAATTGTTGTGGGAGAAGTTGCAAAAGCAGAAGGTTCTGCTACTGAAGAACTCACAGGCTTGGAGGGGGGAGATAAATGTAGATACAGGAAAAGTTTGACATGGAAAAATATGAATTAAAAATTAAAAATTGAACAAGGGGTGCTGTCAGTTGGGTGTTGGATATGGTATACCATTTAGTAGAGGTAAAGGAGTTGGAGGAGAGGAGCAACTCCTGTGGGTAGAGGTGGCACTGGTAGAGCTGGTGGTGGGGATGGCCCTCCATCCACCTGTGGATGTAGTGGAGGTGGTCCTGGAATTTATGAGCAACTTGTGAGTCCAAGCTCTTGGGTTTCATCCTGGAATTCTATTCCAAGGTCTTTGAATTTTTATTCCTCTTTTTGAAGCTTGTCTTGAGTTTACTGTGAGGTTCCAAATTCTTCATTTTTCTATCAAAAGTGTGAAATCAGTGTCTGATCTTCATCTGTGCTTGAACTCTGGGTCCACACCAAGGCAGCTCATGAGCTGTTGATCACATGCTTCGATTTCCTAATCAAAGCAGAAGAGAGTGATCTGTATAGTTTAACAGAAGTTTCCTGGAGATTCTGTTTTGACATTCTTTTCCTCATTTTGGAATTACTGCCTTAAAGGCTAAGTTGGATTTTACCAAGTACTGTAAGCTGATAGACAGTTTGGAAGAATAAGGACTATATGGAAATACCATTGGGAGCTTCAAGCAAAATGATAATTTAGCTAGAGTCACCTGACACTAGGGCCCATTCAGGATCTAATGGAAGAAGACGACACTGGGGTTAGAGAGGAACAAATTGCAGACAGTCGTAAACTTGAGGTGACGAAGAGTGGACTTGGGGTGGAGGTGGTGATCAAGATTAAGAAGAAGAAACCTAAGGAATAATCATTCGAGCCAATGTTTTTACAGATCTTATTGTGTGGTAGACACAGTTCTGAACACTTCTGTCATATTCCTTCATTGAATCCTCTCAACTCTATGAGGTAAGTACTCCTATCCTCATTTTACAGATGAGGAGACTGAAACATACAGTAAGTCACTCAAGGTATACAAGTAAAAGCAGTGGGGATAGAATTTGAATCTGAGTAGTGTGGCTCCATAGCTTATGATTTTACCAGCTACTTCGCAAGCAATTGCAGGGTAACTAAAAAGAGATCAGATTAAATCTAAATGGTAAAGAAGCAGAAGTCAAGCCTGGTTCCCTGGTTTTTATCCTAAATGACTAAAAGAATTGTTGCAATAATGATGCAAAAAAGTGAGATGGAAAGGAGGCTGTTTCATTATTTAGTTATCTGATTATGCAAAGGTATGCATATGTTTGTTGTTTGTATAACTTAATTTGCATATAGATTTAGTAAAGCCTAAGTTGTTTAGGGATGTCTTTTCTCTCTAACATCTACTCCTATCCTCCTGAAATATATAGTCCATGGTGTCTTCATAAGAAGACAAGTTTTCCTACCATATAAAGTAGGGGGTATCTTAGAAAATGAAGTGATAAGTTTCTTGTCCTAGTATCTTTATGTTTAGCCATAGCATTTAATTTTGTCATTGTCATGCAGTGATTTTGGTTTTTTTTGGCTTCTTCTCTAACCATTTTGTTAATGGGGTATTAATTTGAAAATAAATTCTTTTCAGAAAGGTTTCTAAGAATTAATTGGCAGGGAGTACTACACCCATGTGTCTCAAGGTGGTGAGTTTTAACGTGAAGGTGTTTTGGCTTGAGAAATAATTGTTATATACTCTATAAGTTTAAGGTGTACGGCATGATGGTTTGATTTATATATATTTTGAAATGATTACCACAAGTTCAGCTAACATCCATCTTCTCAATAGAAACAATAAAAAGAAAAACAAAAGGAAAAAAAGGAAGAAAATTTTCTACTTGTGATGAGAACTCCTAGGATTTATTCTCTTAACGTTTATATATATCATAGAGCAGTGTTAGCTATACACGTCGTATTGTATATTACATCCCTAGTACTTATTTATCTTATAACTGGAAGTTTATACATTTTGACCACCTTCCACCAATTTCCTCTCCCTCTACATTCTGGCTTGGCCTTGCATCTGGTAACCACAAGTCTGTCTGATCTCTTTTTCTATAAGTTTTTTTTTAATTCCATATATAAGTGAGATTATATGGTATTTGTCTTTCTTTGTCTGACTTTTTTCATTTAGCATAATGCCTTCAGTGTCTACCTATGTTGTCACAAATAGGATGATTTTTTTGTTTTTTTAATGGCTGAATAATATTCCAGTGTGTGTGTGTGTGTGTGTGTGTGTGTGTGTGTCCATTCATCCATCAATGGACACTTAGGTTGTTTCCATATCTTGGCTACTGTAAATAATGCTACTATGAACATGGAGGTTCAGATATATTTTTGAGTAAGTGTTTTTGTTTCCTTTAGATATAGTCCCAGAAGTGGAATTGCTGGACCATATGTAGTTTTATTTTTAATTTTTATTTTATTTTTAATTTTTTGAGGATCCTCCATATCATCTTCCATAGTGGCTGTACCAATTAATGATCCCACCAACAGTGTACAAAGATTTCCTTTTCTCCACATCCACACCAGTGTTAGTTATCTTTTGTTTTTTTGATGATAGCCATTCTAACAGGAGTGAAGTGATATCTCATTGTAGTTTTAATTTGCATTTCCCTAATGATCAGTGATGCTTAGCATCTTTTCATGTACCTATTGGCCTTTTGCATATCTTCTTTGAAAAAAAAGTCTATTCAAGTTCTTTGCCCATTCTTTAATTGTTATTATATTTTGCTGTTGAGTTGTACAAATTCTTTATATATTTTGGATATTAACCCCTTATCAGACACACGGTTTGCAAATATTTTCTTCCAATCAGTAGGTTGCCTTTTCATTTCGATGATTTCCTTTGCTATGTAGAAGCTTTTTAGTTTGATGTTGTCCTGTTTGTTTAATTTTGCTTTTGTTGTCTTTGCTTCTGCAGTCAGATGCAAAAACAACATCACCAAGACTAATGTCAAGGAGTTTACTGCCTATGGTTTCTTCTTGGAGTTTTATGGTTTCAGGTCTTATGTTCAAGCCTTTAATCCATTTTGAGTTAATTTTTCTGATGGTATAAGATATCAGTCCAGTTTCATTCTTTACATGTGAACATCTGGTTATCCCAACACCATTTATTGAAAAGACTGTCTTTTCTCCATTGCATATTCTTGGCTCACTTGTGAAATATTAGTTTACTGTATATTCTTGGATTTATTTCTGGGCTCTCAATTCTGTTCCATTGGTCCATTTGTTTTTATGTCAGTGCTGTATTGTTTTCATGACTATAGCTTTATAGTGTTGGCTTGATCCTTGATTCTATTTTGTTGCTAGCATTTTTCTGAACTTCAGATGATTAATGGTGATAATTAAAGTTTCCTATAATGACACTCTAATAATAGCAGAGTTTTGAATTACTTTAATGAAAAAGATTCATTGAGTGCCTGAATTTGGTTATTTTGATATGTGGGATAATAGGTCTGTGTTCAGTGAGAACCACTTATGGCAGAATTTCCTTTGCTAAAATGACCTATTTTTGCTACTCTCCTGAAATCAATACCACTTTGAAATGTCATTTAGGTGGCAACAGACCATTTAAAAAAAGCGCATCATTCTGTGCACCTTTAACTGCCTAATAGTGATACAAAAATACATAGTGGTTAATTAGTATTGACAAAAGAACTGCTATGCAATTCTCCAGGAGGTTGCAGATCACAGCTAGAAGTTCTTTAATACATATGAATGCTTGAACTGAGTGCAAAGATACTTTTGATTCCTTAATCTTTCACAAAACTGGGTTTTGTAGCTTTAAAACAAATTTAAAAAAAGAAATTTAAGCTATAAGTCAGAACATTTGGTGGAAAATTTGTGAGACTCTAAGCATAATGAAAGTAGAGACAGTGTTTGTCCTGTGAATTCCTGTGTTTCTAGACCTTAGTTTCTGTTACTAGCAGAGTTGAGTGTTTAATATATGTTGAATGAATGAGGAAAAGACACATTGCAAATGAATTTGTAGAAGACTTGTGAATTAAACAAGAAGTCATAAAATGAAGCACAGGATGACAATAAGCTTGTATAAATAACAGGATCTACCTTATTAAATTTGGCCTTTAAATTGTAAATTTTCTTACTGTAGCTTTTAGGATATGCTACTCAGAATGTCAGGTTTTAAGAGATGACTTTTTTTTGCCACTTGGTGGCATCATTGTAGCTATGATGGAGTTCTAACTAACTCGAAGCTGAAGGAACTTGTCTTTGACATATATATCATTAAATGCTCATCTTTTGATGAAATGTACAAGAGGCATTATGCAATTGGACTATAAACGTATGACAAAACATTGAATATGCATTTTTTTCTGTGAGAATTTAAGAATAACTCTGAAATTAAAACTAACTCTTCTGTTTGTAATGATTACTCCTTTTCCTTCAACATAAAGCTTCTCTGTGCAATTAAATAAAAATAAAACTAGATTAATAAAGAGGTAGTTCAAGTAAATTGGAAAAAGCGAATTATGTAATATTATTAAATTTTAAGAATAAATTTAATTTATCATAACCATTAGAGGTTTGCAGGCTTAAGCTGTTTCCTCTGAGCTACTCTGGGATTTTCACAATTGAGATGAAATTATATACTTTCTCTTTGGAATGACATTTCCATCATTTTTCATTCATAGTAACCTTTGTTTACAGTCACTATTATGTTTAGATTGGAGTCTATTTGGTCACCATTGGATTGCACAACCTTCTCTTAATACTTCCCTGGAAGATCTTAGACAATGTAATGGTCTCTCACGTTAGACCCTTGCTTGAATTGGAAGACAGCTGGTTATTTTCATTCACTACCCCTTTCCTCCTCTTTTCCTATTTTGGGCTCAAAGTTAATTAGAACATTGCATTACTGTTTAATACAGGAAAAAATCATTATTTAAAAATATAAATTCAATGGACATTTCTTAGGAAAGCATGAAATGTCATCTTTGTGCAAATGGGTCTTCTTTTGAATAAGAGATTAGGCATTCTGGCTCCTTCCTTGATTGATATATTTATACATTTAAAATCTCTCTCACTGAAGAAGTATAGAATTGAAAAACAAAAAAAGCACCATTGATATTAAATCAGATATTGGACTGCCTAGTCATGTTGTCTGGTCCAAAACATATTTATCCAGAATATTCTATATCTTCCATGCCTTGCTTGTGAAGTACATTATACTCTATCTTATGGTAATTTATTTAGCCTTATACTTTGTTTTAAATGTTGAATATTCTCGAGACTTTTGTGTAATGGAAATGTAATTAATCTTCCATTTTCCTCTTGTCTACATTTACAACAAATTAGTTAAATACTTAGAAACCAGTAACGCTTGAGATTTTATGTTTCAGATTTGCAGTTCAATTTTTTGTAAGACATTTGTATTTTATCCAGACATTTAGCAAAAGAGGTAAAAACATCAGTTAAGAAGGCATGAGGATTCTTAGGCTGTGACTTTGGGAGAAGTAAATGGATTACTGTACCATTGAGTTTCCCGGGCCAGCTCGGAAAAATTCTTTTAGTATGTGACTTTCTACGAGGCCACAGTAGATACTTTGTTGTGTAGGCACAGAAGAAACCTGGGAGTAGAATATGAATTCTGCTTTAGAGGGAAAAATAAAACTCTTAGTTGTTTGTCTCAGCAATTTGTTAGAAGCCAAATATGTTAGATATTATCTTTATCCCCACAAAGTTTACAAGGACTAGTTGGTCACACTTGGTAATTATTGTCAAGTTGATCTTCAAAGTACAAATTGTGGCCTAGAGTCTAAGGTTCCATTCCCAACTTCACTGTTGCTCAAAAGTTGATTAAATATACAGTCCTGTGCTTAAATATGGATTCAAAGGGTATGTTCTTCTTGTGAGCCAATGAAATCTAACTTGGAGTTTAGATGATACTGCATTTTGTGTAAGATTGTGTTGGAAATATGTGTTGACTATCCCTGGAGTCTTATTACCAAGATGAATTCAGAATTATAAATATGTGGCCATGTTCTCTGGATAGGTCGAGGAAATTCCTCTAGTTATTGGGTTACAGTGATTATTACTCTGATGAGCAGTTGTATAAAATAAATGCTCTGATTTCCGTGTGTAGTACAGTCACACTCTACTGAAAATACTTGTACTCATTTAAATCCAGTCACAGGAAGAAAGGAGATAAACTGAGCTTTATGATGTTCTCCATAATGTTTTGTTCTGCCATCAAATAATGATGAGTCTACGTGTTTCTTCAACTCTTTCCATTTCAACAGTCACCCACATTTCAGCTTAAGACAGCCTTATACTTCACAGTATCTTAACAAGATTCTCAAATTATTTAAGAGCAAGGAAGGTAAAAGGACAGGGGTGCAGAAACATCCTTCTTTTCTCATCTAAAGTCAGTCCTTTACTATCTCTTCAGTATCTGTTCACTAAAACAAAGCTGTTCTTATCTTGGCTGACAATGGCATAACTCTAATGCATCCATTTAGCCAACATTTTATTAAATATATTTGGAAAATCTGAGTAGTTCATTATAATTTTTTTTTTCTACAGTAAAGGAACACTTAAAAAAAGAAAGCACCTTAAATGTGTTTTTGTATGTGGAGTGGTGTTCAGAGGAAGCAGCACCAGAAGAGACATGGGTTGATATGAGAAGACAGGCTGGCAGCAGGACACTTTGAAAACTTATTCTGCTGCAGACTAATAGAAAATTTAGTTATGGTGACTAAATTAAAAAAAAAAGATATTAAAAATGGTGTCTAAGGAGATTTAAAAATGGATATTCTAAGTGTCTTTATTACCTTGTCACTGTTTATAATTTTATTATTGTTTTATTCACTGGTGATAGCATTGTGCTCACTGTTATTTTTACTTGAGTGGCTTTAAAAATGAACAATGTGAAGAAATTAATGGAAGGGATTGGTAAGATCTGCTGTATTCCAGCGGCTACTGAAATAGAGCAATAGGTGAGAATAAGGGAGATAAGTCTGAAATACCAGTTCAACAACAGGCAAAAAATGCTGGGAGATATTTGAAATAATCCAGTAATTTAAACTGATAGCAAATATTTGACAGTTTTTAGGCATACTTATTGCCTCAGGGTGTGTGTTTGTTTAAGTATAAGGACTCAAAGTCTTCTGATTCTGTACTCAGAGACTTTTTGGAATCTGAGTCTACTTCTCTAATGACATCTATCTTAACCTTGTGTTGCACATATGATCCTTGAAAACTGATGAATCTTGTTAAGTTTTCAGGTGATAAAATACCCACCAGGACATCCACTCACTTTCCTCAGGTGCTTTGGGATTGCTTCTACAGAGGCGAAGTGCCTGTTTTGTGCTAAGCCAGCAGAAACATTAGAAACCAATTAGTCAAGGTCATTCAATGTGCTCAGGGTAATTCAGACAGACTAGAAGCCTCAGCTCTTTTGATCTTTCTGTATGCTTTGAAAAAAAAGATACTGATGATGAAAAGAAGAATGTTAAAGAAAATAATACTCTTTGGTTAGTTTAATCAAGGGCAGTTCTAAAACAGAGCTAAAATAGAGAGGTGGCTCCCTCATCTAGGCATTGGACCCCAAACAGCTGTTTGCAGTCAGCTTATGCAACCTCAGCGCTGTGCTATGCTTGTAACTGGAGTTCATCTTTATGAGATTTCAGCAGAGGCTGGTCAAAGACGTTGGTCATTAAAGACAGGAAGCACAGAAGCTTTAGTAAGTATAGTAGAAAGAAATGCAATTTTCTTTAGCTAGGTGTTAAGGAGAGAGATTTGAAATTTATCTTAATTTAGCCTTAGAAAGATATGACCTTGCTCCTACATCTTGCTGTAGAGTTGCTTTTTGATGTACTTGCTTTACATACTAAGGGAGATGACTGTTTCCTTAATTGAGTTTGTGTTCTATTCCTTTCTCGGTAAATTCTATTTTAGGAGCTTTATAAATTGACCATAAAAACCTACACTAGACTGAAATTTCAGGGACCTAGAAGAAAACTATTTTATTTAAAAGGACATTTATTTATAAGATTCAAGGTCATTTAAGTATTAATTTTCTTGTTAACTCTTCTAGTTCATTGGTTTTCCTCTTCAGAAAATAATATTTTCCAACTTTCAGTAAAGGAACGTAGGTCATAGGTTAGATAGGCATGGGATATAGCATAAGAATCACAAAAATCTGATTTTAGAAACCCTGGAGAGAAGCAGTGGCTTGAGAAACTGAGCAGTACAGCAACCTGCCAGGAGGTGGGGATTTCATGGGGCAGATAATGTGCTTGGGCACAGTTCTAGTTCAGAGAGGTTTAAGTGAAAATTCTGAAACTTGCTCAGCTATGAAAATAGAACATAATGTCAATACAGGTGGATTCCCTTCTTTACCTCTTTGAAAATCTCCTGTCACCTTTTCTTTCTTTTTTTTTTTTTTGGCCACTGTTCCAGGGCATGAGGCTAGGGGGTGCATTACCTCATTGTATGCATTCCTCCAAGTTCTAGACCTTTCTTCAGTTCAGTCTCACCTCTTTGTGGTCCTCTTTTCCCTCTCACCCTTTCTAGATGTCCACATGTTGGACATACATGTTAGCTGAAGTGCACAACTGAATATTGCTATGGTCTGTGGTACCAGCAGTGATCAAATGAAGACAGGATACATTAGATACATGTAGATACATTAGATACATTAGAGTAAAGCACAAGTACTCTTTCCTTCTGCTCATGTGTCTAGGTAGCTGAACACTGACCAGTCTTAGCAAGGCATTTGCTGCATTTGCTGCTCCCTCCCCTCTTTTTTTTTTTGAACCTGACCTTAGGGTTGTGGTTTTTCTGGGTGTTCCAATCAGTACACTTATATGTATATAAGTATACTTATTACGGACACACAAGGGAGATTTGACTGACAGAAGAGGAAGAGGCAATGTGAAGATGGCCCAGAGATAAGAGTAATGTGGCCACAAGTCAAGGAAGCCAAGGATTCTGAAAGCCACAGTAAGCTGGACAAGGCAAGAAGTATTCTCCCATAGAGCTTCCAGGGGGAGTGTGCCCGTGCTGTAAACTTAACTTTGGACTTCGGCCTCCAAAACTGAGAGAGAATACAATTACGTTGCTTTAATCCATCAAATTGGTGATAATTTGTTGCAGCATCCATAGGAAACTAATACAGATTTTGGTACTGGGAAGGGAGTGTTGCTGCAACAAATGCCTAAAAGTGTGGAAGAGGTTTTAGAGTTAGATGACGGCTAGAGGCTGGGAGAATTTTGAGGTGCGTGATAGAAAAAGCCTGGATTCTCGTGAGTGCTCAGAAGGAAGTGAGGAGTGTTCATAGAAATATGAATGTTAAGGGTGTTTCTTGTGAGGACTCAGAAGGAAATGAAGAACATTTTATTCTAAAATAGAGCAAATGTGATTCTTGCTGTATAGGTGGAAAATAAACTTAGAAGTGAAGGCCTTGGATGTTTATTTAGCTGAGGAGATTTCCAAGTAAAGTGTTGAATATGTGGCCTGGTTTCTTTTTTTCTGACTACAGTAAAATGCAAGAGGAAAGAGAGAAACTGAGGAAGGAACTGTTAAGCCAAAAGAAACCAGCACTTGATGGTTTGAAAAATTTACAGCCTATCCAGATTGCAAAAAGTGCTAACGTTAGGAGATGCACTGTTAGGAAAGCATTCTCTGGAGAGAAGCCAGTGGTGGGGCTAGACCACATTTTGCTTGAAGAGATTACATGTGTAAATCATGGATTCACATAACAATCTCAGCAGAAGCCAGGAATAGAGAAGGAGTTATCCAGGAAAGATCTGTGGAGGACCGACTCCTAATGACATGAATCCCCTTGATATACACAGGAGACCCACCAGGTTTGTAAGAATAATATATCAGCAGATACATTGTAAGCCTGGAGTAAAAGGGACAGAGACAGGATAAAATGAAAGAAGGCCATTGGACTCCCAGGAATCTATAGGCAGGGAACAGGTTGATAGAGCTACTTGCCTGCAAACAGGTGGTACCCTTCAAGAAAAAGGAGGATGACTCCAAGGGCAGAGCAGTGATCCCACAGGCAGAGGCATAAGCTTTAGGCTGAGAGGCCTACAAAGCTGCTACAGAGGCCTGTCTAGAAGCCGTGGGCCCAAAGGACAGAACTGCAGGCCTTGAATGGATGCCAAGTAGCCTTGAGCCACAGAGGATTATTCTCAAGCCTTGAAACCTCACGAAATTTCCCTTGCTGCATTTCAGACTTTTTTGGAGATAGGTAACCCCTTTATTCCTTCCAGTTTCTCCCTATTAGAATGGAAATGTCTAACATTTTTAACCTATGCCTTTTCTATCATTGTATTTTGAGAGCAGGTAACTTGCTTTTAAGTTTCACAGGTCCACAGATGGAGGATTCTGCCCCAGGATGAATCACACATAGAGTCTCACTTGTACCTGATTTAGATGATGAGATTTGGGACTTTTGAACTAGTGATATTTAGATGTAATTTTGTACTTAGAGTTGATGCTGTAATAGGTTCACATTTGGTGTCTTGCGGGGGGGGGGATCTTGAGATGAATTGAATGCATTTTTTGCATGGGACAGAAATGAATTTGGGGTTCAGAGGATGGACCGTAGTGGTTTAAGTTCTGGCTCTCCAAAAGATATGTCAATATCCAAATCCCTGGAACCTGTGAATATTCCTTTATTTTGAAAAAGGGTCTTTGAAGGATCTTGAGATGAGATTATCCTGCATTACTCAGATGGACCCTAAATCCAATTACAAGGCTCTTTATAAGAGACAGAAGAGAAGACAGGCATAGAGGAGAAAGCAATGTAAAGACAGAAGCAGAGTTTGGAGTACTGTGGCCAGAAGCCAACAAATGTCAACATCCACCAGAAGCTGAAAGAGGCAAGGAAGGATTCTCCCCTAGAGTCTCCAGAGGTAGTGCAGCCCTGCTGACACCTTGATTTTGGACTTCTCACCTCCAGAACAGTGAGAATACATTTCTCTTGTTTTAAGTCTCCAAGTTTGTGGTAATTTGTTATGGCATCCCTAAGAAACTAATAATGTTTCACTTTCAAACTACTGTCTCTAGTGAACTGAAGCCTTCTTGGTCGTGGTTCTAATTTATCCCTTTGGATTATGGTGACAACCAGACTGAGTTCTTGGCCTCCCCTCCAAAGTCAGCCAGCATCTCCTGGCATCCCCAGAGGAGCTAATTTCCTATAGGAGGACTAATTTTCTCAGCCTCTGTGTCCCCTGTCAATCCCCAAGGTGCTGGAGCACATCTTTGGTAGCTTCTACTTTCACTTTTTGTTTCTTCTCACAGCACACGCAAGCTTAGTACAGCACCCACTCCTACTCTTTATCCTCATGCCTGTCATCTCATCACAAGGATCCTACTGCTGCACTCTGCAGCCCATTCCTCTTTGTAATGTACCCCTGCAGGAATTCCAATGCACATTTGCATTTTAATGGAAATGTAATTGACTTCCACTCAACATTTAAATAATTAAGGCCTCACATTTACATTTTATTCTAGGTATTTTCTAGCCCTATTCCCCCTAACTTTTAGAGGAAAGACATCTTTCCTGACAGGTAACAATTGTAGCTATCATGTTCTGGGCACCTATTGTGTGCCTAGCATCAGGATAATCATTTTGTGGATATCAGTTTAATCCTCACAGTAATCTTTGTTTCATCCCCAGTTTGCAAACCCAGGACCAAAGATAATAAGAGATCCGAACAAACTCACATGGCTTAGAGAACCACAGTATAGACTGGGGGACCCATGATATTTCCTGTCTTCTGCTTGTGTTTCAGATTTTATGTTATCTACTGTTAAAGCCTGAACAGAAAGTTTTTTCAACCTCTTTTCTCCCATTTGTCTCAATGGCAGAAATAATGGTAACTCACAGCTGACTTCATTGAGCACTTACTACTGTCCAGAGTGCTAGACTTCTCATTCATTATCATGTATTATCTTTACAGTAGCCTTATTAGGTGCCTATCAGATTCCTGAGTACAGATGAAGAAACTAAATCTTAGGTTAAATATCTTACCTCAAAATACACAGCTAGTTTGATATAAGACATGTATTTGAATCTAGATATGTCTGAATACAGAGAATGAGTTCTTAACTACTTAAAAGAGCACAATAACTCAAGACTTCAAAGATCAATACAGTGTCTTATTACATGTAAGACCCCAAGTTATAGCAAAATAGTACATCTTTGTAGCATGTAGATATGTTCAATAGATACTTTCTGGTCATATACTATATTAATCATTGCTGACCAAAATAAATGTCAGAATGTTATTTGTATATCATAACCTTTGAAAGTCATTTGAAACAGCTTTCAGCTAAAAGGTAATTAAAAACGAAATCTAAACTCCTGAAACATGAGTAATAAGAAAACAGCTCCAAATTTTAAAGCATGTTAAGAACAAGACAGTAGGTCCAAAATGGAGTTGCTTATGTTAAGCCCCACATCACCAAACTGAGACTTAATTACAGTTTTGGATCTTCCAGAAATGGAACCTTAAACCAGTCAATTAGGAATTACCAGATCAGCAGTAATAATCTGCCTGATAGTCCCGACCATCCTCTAAAGGAAAGTAAGTTTGTGATAACCAACCTGCTTTTTGGCCTAGTATAACTTCCTTGTTCCTGCTCCTTTCTGCCTATAAAAGTCTTTCATTTTGTGCAGTTCTTCTATCTGCTAGATCGATGCTACCTGATTCAAATCCATTTTTTTTAATTAAAAAGAAAGATTTTATTTTAAGGTGAGATAAGGAAATAAGGAAGATGGAAATCTCGACACTTAGCAGGTCTCGCAAAGACTGGAACTTGGTCTGGGCACTAGAAGGTTCAGCTCAGGTCTAGCAACCTTACTTCCTTGTTGTTCCCATGGCAACTAAATGCATGACCTAGGAAAAGTACCAGAAACTGCTAGTTGTCTCTGCAATATCTATTCTCCTCTTCTTTAGTAACAGAGCCCTGGATTTATTTGGACTGGTGACATGCCCAGCTAAAAGGCTGCATTTCCAGCCTGGTTTGCATCTAGATGTGGCCATGATAAGGCAGGTGGACAGCCATAGGTGGACTTCAGGACACCTCTCTAACAGGGACTGAAACAACAAGGATGAGCACATTTGGATTTTTTCTCTTTTGCCTTCTTTCTTCCTGGAATTTGGAAGCATCCTGTAGCATCTTACGACCTTGAGGTTGGCAGCCATGTTCAAAGGAGGTTGGAGCAGAGAAATCAAAAAAGCCTAGATGCCTGCTCACTTGAGGATCTGCTATAGCAGCCCTGGTCAAATCCATTTGTGCTCAAATACACTCTTAAATGTTTTAATATGCCTCAGTTTACCTTTCAACAAACACAGATGGAAATGGAGAATGTTACAGTTATGGTGAATCTTGGTTAAATAGTTACCACCTAGATATGCGCAAATGTGAAGTATTCTTATCTGAAACTCTCCCCAAGCTGTAGTACTTGGCCTTGAAGTACCTAAGCTTCCTTAAGAAGACAGTTTGCATTTTATTTCATTTCAGTTTAAATATCAGCCCAATCCTGTGATTTTTTTTTTTTTTTCGATAGCCAAACCTTAGCCACTTCCCAATTTATAAGATCAGTCTCAACTTCAACCTAGTCTAGTTGGATGTAAGGGGGAGTTTCTGGAAAGTGTAAACCTGCAAGGTTCAAACTTACTTTCTCATACTCTCCCTTCCTCCTGGGCCTGCTTTCCCATCCTTGCCTTGGACTGCTGATGTGTGATCGTATGACTAGACTGTGACTATCCACAGTTGGGGTGCTGGCTGGGGATATCTGCATACGTGTGGCCACAAATCTGTAGGAGGTGAGTTTGCTATTCAGTCCCTCTTGGTCACTGCTGCACTTGAGTGAAACTGGTTATTGATTCTCTGAGTGACCAGAGCCTGTGTTCTGATTCTCAGCTGCAGTGTAGTAATTTATCCTCTGGGGGCTCTGCTCAGCTCTGTGTGCACAGTTCAGTTGTCTTGCTACCAAAGATTAGAAAGATGAGACCTTTTGCTTCTAGGGTCCTCATGCGCTGTTGAGCACCCCCACACTTCCTCTTGATTGAAGAGACTCTCGAATCTTAGCCATGCCTGCTCTCAGCTTTGCTTGCTTTCACTTGTGTGGTTCCCTGCTCCTGGCAGCTTTAGTGACTCAGCAAATGACTTAGCAAATCAAGAAAAATGCCACCATTTCCTTCATAGTAGATAGGAGGGAAGCGTGCAAGGGCCTCTACTGCGCCCCTCGCTGAGGGAGTGAATTGAATGACGACTCCGACTCCTCCTCCGTAGCAAGATGAGTATTAGGGGCGGTTAATGATGCCTTACACTCTGCTTCACCAAAAGGGAGTGAGTGTCCCTGATGCTGTCTAGACGCTGTATATAAGAGGATGGTGATGTGTAGACTGATCTTTTGAATTTTCTGGAACACCTTCTTTTTTTTAGCAAGGCAAGATGGTTTGCTACATAGTGGACTTTTTATTTTTTCTTTTTTATCTTTTTTTTTTTCCAGTTGAAACTATTCCACAGCAATCCTACTGCATTCCATTTAACTCTTGATCTGAGCTGAGAGGGCTGTGTTAATAGTTCTAGGTCCTGGCTGAACATTAGACTCACCTAGAAGCTTTTAGAAACTATAACTCCTCAGTGTCCACCCCAAACTTATGTCAGTATTTGGTACGTAGTAGTTTTTAACCAGTGGGCTAGAGGGAAGCCTAGTGAAGATGAATGAACAGCCTATTAGCTCATTACAAGCTCATAATCTCATAATAGGAGGAAAATACTATACTAGAAAACCTAAACTGAAGAAGCGGACATAGTTGAATTAAGGACCTTAATTTTTATCTTCCCAGTAGCCAAGCAAAGAGGGAAACAGATTTTATAACACAGCTTTCAGTGTCTAATAAAGGACCCATTTGTAGTTGTTCAGAGTTAACAATTCTTCTCCATATAGAAGGAATTGATTGTATGAGTCTTAGTCTAAGGGACATTCAAAGACAATGGTTCATATCTTAGATAACACTTTTATGATGTAAAATGTTTAAATATATTGCTATTGTTTTTATTTATTTTCGATAAGAACTGAAAAATATATCATGGTAGAAGAGTTGACAGGCATGTGATGCCATTAACCTACTCTGATTTTCCTGTCAATATATTGGTTTATAGATGCTAATGATGCTGTATAATTATTGCTTGGGCAACCATATAAATGACCATGTTGAGAAATGCCACACATAGCCCAGATTTGCTTTAATAATCCTGAGATCTCGTTTCTTCCCTAAATGGGTTACTTTGAAAATCAGCATGATATGTGGATAAGTAACAATTTCTCTTTAAAGGGTTATTGTGAGGATTAGGTGAGAGGTACACACATGTAGAGATCCTAGAATAGTGCCCACTCCATATTAGGTACTTTATAAATATTGTTGATGGTTATTGTTACTATTTTAACTGGCTCACTGGGGAAATTATGGGTTCCTTTGGAAACTTGAATGGTGCAGAATATTGTATTTTCAGATTCTGACACCAAGCCTTTCCAGTGAAGGAACTGTCAGAATATGGGATGATGACCTTAACAATTAAATGCTTTGTAATCTTATTCTATTTATTTTCTGTTGGTTTTCTTTCTCCTGGGTATATAAAGATCTTTACTTTCAGTAAGAAGAGTGAACCCTCAGTATGTTTGTTTTCTGTAAACATATGAAGCAAAGGCAGGGATAAAAATGTGTCAAAGATACTTGTTCAATCTATGATAAGGATAGTCATTGGTGTATTAAGAATTTGAGGGAGTTCTCTGGTGGTCTAGTGGTCAGGACTCCGCACTTCCACTGCTGTGGCCAAGGTTCAATCCCCGGTCGGGGAATTGAGATCCTGCAAGCCATGCAGCCAAAAAAAAAAAAAAAAAAAATGATGTAGTATTATGCATTATGCTGCCACATGCCACAGTCTCTTTCAGTAGATTTCTTTGTGAAAAAGAAACATTACTCTCTCTTCATGGGCTTTTCAATCTACCAGCCCTGCTACAAACATCACAACATTGTAACTTCAAAAATATTGCTTCCTTATAGCACAATTCATGCTTCTGCAGGTTGTGCAGACTGTATGCTTTATGGATTATATTGCTGAGAAGCACATATGTGGTTAAACATGAGAAGCACATATGTGGAACATTCCATGGTTCCATGACACTAATACAAATTCTGCTCATGCATTGGCTGGGTTTTGTGTTGCAGGGACTCAGAAGTTTTTTGGGGGGTTGTTTGTTTCAAAAATAGGAACTAGCATAGCAAATGTGGGTATTTATTTGTTTTTATAAGAAGCATCTATATAAACCCAGCCCAGCCAGGCCCACAGCTGTCAGTCAGCAGTGCAGGAATCAGTCTTAATCTGTCTCTTTAAGAGCACACATTTTTATCGCCATAAATTTCTATTAGTAAAAATAGAAAAATCAGCCCTCCTTTTCTTCTAAAGTACTGACAAATTTGGAGGAAGGAATTATATGCCTGGTGAAACATTGTATTAAACATAAAAACAATTAGCAAGACGTGAAGATGAAGAGTGTCTTAAAATCTGTACGTTGAAATAGCTTGTAGCCCAATGCCTGTATTATTATGAGAACATCTATGTTTTGTAATCCCCACCAACATGTGATAACTGACTATGGGTATAAATCTGATTTCCTAGGAAAAGATAAACTTCTAAGGGAAATATCAATTTCACGTCTTGCTTTCTAAAACTTCACTGTATATAAAGTCATAATTGTCACTGGTGAAGTCATCATATTTTGTTTTCTTGGAACCTGTGGGCTGGCTAAACCCCTTTTGTTTTTCAATTTTATATTCACCTTTTCCTGTTTCTTCTGGAGAGTGAGCAAAAGGATCTTGTAAAAGACATAATATGAGTCATCCTTCAACAAAAGATTTCTCTTGAGATGGTGCTTCTGAGTGTAGATTGCCTTCTTTTCTGCTCAGAATAAGGACTGAGGGTTGTTCATTCTCTCTACTGCTTTGGCTATTATGCCTCTAATCTCTCTCTCTCTCTCTCTCTGTTAGTTTAGTGGATGGCATTTATGTACTGTTTCTCTAGGTGCTAATTGTAATTGCCATGTGCTATCACAATGGTGGGAGGCAATTGTGTATCCTCTCTTTCTTTTGAGAAGGTTATATATAATCAGTAATTCTATCTATTACAATGGCAAGTGGGTGGTATCTAGAGCAGACTCTCATTTTTCAAAATAAAATGATACTTGTGTTGGATGTCCAACTGTTAATTGAACTAGAAACTAAAGAAACAAAAATATGACAGAAAATAAAATGATACATTACTTATTTCAAAAGTTTTTTTTTGTTGTTGACCATAAAGAGCAATACATGGAGTATATGACGAGACTGTTTAGAAAGACAGATGCACATTTAAAGTATAATGGAAAAAATTACAAAGATTTCTCTTTAGGTAGGCAAATTGTACATATTGATAAAAAAAGACATTTAAAAATGAAAATTGATCTTACCACTTTCTACTAATGAGGTTTTTTTTCTAGGTTTTATTTCCTTTTAAAATGTGTTAACATGGTTCAGATGTCTAGTTTTGAGAGCAAAGTACCACATCAGGGGTGCATCATAATATGTTTCAGACTTGTTCTATACTTAGTCATTTGTTAGTGACTCGAAATAAGCAATCTAGAGTAGGAAATTATAGACGTTTCAGCCTGTGTGCTGAGAAAATGACTTAATCTCTCTGAGCCTGAGTTTTGTAATTTTTAGAATGGAAAGTGGGTACTTGCTTCATAGGGCTACTGAGATAATTAAATGAGACCTAGCATGTAATGCACTTAGCCCAATTCCTAGGATGTAATCAAAACGTGCAGTCTATCCTAAATCTGTGGTGGTGATAATAGCGCTGAAATGTGAGAAGTGAAAAGGACTGCGAGGGTCATCTGTCCCAATTCCTTTGTTTTATAGGAAGATCAAAGGTGGGATGTGCCCAAGGTCACACAGTTGGATGGCAGAGCATTGCTAATTCTCACTTAGGTCACTACTCATGCTGTTTGCTGTATTATTCTGAAGAATTTCTGCAGGCAACTCAGAATCCCATATTTTGTCATCATAGACAGTGCTGGTATTTCATGATTACCTTATAAATGGCAATAGCCATGGATGCAACATTTTTGGTCATAAGCAGCAAGAACAGGTGAGAATTTCAAAGAGGAACTGTCTTTGCTGCTCAGTTTCTTTCAGTGAATCTCGGGAATTTGATCCATATTGGTCTCAAAGGTCGCTCCTATAATCAACAGCAACTTTAGGGACTGGGGAATGGGTCCAGATTCCTTAGCGTGACTACTAAAGTACATTGCCTCTGATATGAGGCTAGTGAAACATATGTTTTACTCTTTACATGTCATCTGTAAATTTTTATGTACAATATCAGTAAAGAAACATTTGTTTCCATTTTAAAAAGAAAAATACTTTTATTGGCTCTAGAAATCATTAATTTATTACAACTTTGCATCATTATTTTGTCTCTGTAGTCACAAAATTTGAAACATTTCAATATAGTAATAACAGTATTTTGAAGACAAGTTTACACCTCTGTCTTATGATTTTGGTTTGTCTGGATTGCTTCATGATAACTACTAAGCTAATTTAGTTATAGAGGTCTCGTCATTCCATGGTGCTGAGGTCCTTCTATTAAATAAATACTGAGCAGTTTGATGTATAACCACTCTGCCCAAATTATGTCCTACAAGATTTCACAATAAAAAATTGTATTTAGTGTAGATTATTTGGTTGGAATACTTTTTGCTATATGTAACAGAAAAACCCAAACCCTCAAAAGTTTACATATAAAAAATTTATTTTGTCATGCAGAATAGGGCTGCTCCAAGGTTGGTTAATTAGGGGATATAGTGAAGTCATCAAGGATAGAGGTTCCTTCTATCTTGTCTCTCTGCTATTTTCGTTATGGAGGCTTCTTTCCCATGTGGAGACAAGATGGTTGCTACAGTCCCAGGTATCACATGGAGATATGATGACATCCAGCAAAAGTGTAACCATTTTTCCTTGTCTCTTTTTATGACAATAGAAACTTATTCCAGAAGCCTCCCAGTATATTTGCACTTCTGTTTCACTGGACAAAATCACAGTACAGATTGTTGTGAGGACTGGAACTACTCTGATGGGCTAGGATATTTAAGGCTCCACATCTAGGCTAGGACTGGGACCAATGTTCATGAGGAAGGAGGAGAGGGGCAATGACTGTTGGATAGGAAACCAAGAGTGTCTGATGTACATAGAAGTAGCTTGACAGTAAATGATGGTAAAACTAGGCAAGAAGGGAAAATAAGGGAGAACTCTGAAATAAACTCATAAATAACATTAATATTTATCTTCTTAATTTTTCTGGAGTAAAAAGAGAAGAAATATAATTTAATTGTGTCATCTAAATGGTTTCTTCTTCTGGTAAATTGTCCTGCTGTGGATGAAGACAACTATTCCATTTGTGTATTAGAGTCCTGCTAGCTTATTAGATCCCTAATGAAATTAGCAGAGAGTTTGTGTTTCATTCTGCAACTTTACAGACCAAAGAAGTGTTATTAGAGACACCTACAAGTATTTTCATGCCATGTATTTACATGCTTTGTTTTATTTTTTGTCATCAAAGGCCATTTGGCTATGGTCCCTTTTACTAATCCTTTCATTTAAAGAGTAGCAAAATTAATTGTATCCTATGGCATTTTTCTAGCATTAATTTTGCATTAGTTTCTAAAATTTTTGTTTTTTCTTTTTGGTGGGATCATCACAATAGTTGTGAGAATTTGAAGTCAGACTATGTGAGAATTTGAAGTTAGACAAATTACTATGGACTGTCCTTATTAATAACAAAAATGAAAGTAAAAGTCTGTTCTCTCTATGAAGCCTAAGGTGTTGGAGATGAAGCATAGACACAGGAGAGGGAGTTGTAAGTACCCCAGTGAATCCTAGAAGCAGAAGAATAGAGAGAAATGAAGTGGTTAGAGGGTAAATTAGTTGGTATGTACTCAATAAGAGTTATGGGGGATATAGTTAGTGTTGTGGTGACCAGGATATGGGAAAACAGGTTGGAACAGAGGCCACAAGAAAGTCAAAAGAGAGGTGATAACATTTAATCTTGATGAAATTTAGTCCCAGATATGCCCTTTATCATTAGAATAGAACAAAAGAAAAAAGATCTACATGATTATCCTACATGTTCAATTTTTCCTTTCCAGACTTCCTTCTCATACCTACTTATGTTACAAGCTTTGCTTTCCCTGATCCCATTGACTCTGTGGCTTCTTCATCATAAGTTTACCATACTTTATTATAAACATTTATTGGCTTGTCTGTATACTTTCCTAGATCTTGGGGATAGGACTGCTGTCTCCTTATCCCAAGTCTCCAGCATGTTGCAAAGTACTGCATAGGTAGTCTGCACTCAATAAGGAGTGAACTACACTGATGCACAAGTTCTAATGTCAAGAAAATAAACCCAGAATAAAATATCCTCTTTCTGTTGAGTCTTCAACCTTTCTTGCAAAAGGATTTTTGACCTAGAAAGTTCTTTTTACCTTTGAGGTAGATTGATAGCCCCAACTGATGACTTCCTTTCAGTCTTGTCCTCTGCAATGTGACTATGCAAACTTCTCCCCTTGGGAAGTGGATATATTTAATTATTCTTGAAATTGGACCACCTTAGTAATTTTCTTTAGATGATAGAATGGGGAAGGGAGGTGTTGTGCCAATTTGGATCCTAGGTCTCAAAAAACCTTGCACTCTTCTGCTCTTTCCTGGAACCCTGAACCTAGTATAAACAAGCCTGGGCTGGTCTGATATAGGATGATCTCTCATGTGGAGCCCTCTCACTACTTCTTTTCAACATCATAATAGAAATTCTAGCTAGTGCAATAAGAAAAGAAAAGAAAAAGTATAGAGATTGGGAAGGAAGAAATAAAATGGTCTTTGTTCACAGAGTACATGAACATCTATGTAGAAAATCTTTCAGATTTTCTACATAGCTATAAACCCTACATAGATATAAACCCTCCTGGAATTAATAGGTGATTATAGCAAGATTAATAGGTGATTATAGCAAGATTGTAGGATACAGATAATATACAAAAGCCAGTCACTTTCCTGTACATCAGAAATGAACAAGTGAAATTTGAGATTAAAAACACACTACTATTTATATTAACACTCCACAAATGAAATACTTAGGTATAAATCTAACAAAATATGTACAAGATCTATATGAGAAAAACTACAGGATTCTTGTGAATGAAATAAAAGAACTAAATAAATGGAGAAATATTCCATGTTCATGGATAGAAAGAATAAATATTTTTAAATCCCTCCCACCTTGACTTATAGATTCAATGCAATACCAATCAAAATCCTAGCAAATTATTTTGTGGATACTGACAAACTGATTCTAAAGTTTATATGGAAAGGCAAAAAAACCAGAATTGCCAACACAGTATTAAAGGAGAACAAAGTCAGAGGACTAACTGCTCAGCACCAAGACTTTCTACCAAACAACAGTAATCAAGATAGTGTGGTATTGGCGAGAGAATAGACAAATAGATCAATGAAATGGAATAGAGAGCCCAGAAGCAGTTGCCCATAAATACAGTTGACCGTTCTTAGATGAGGAACAATGTAGCAAAGATGGTCATTTCAACAAATGATGCTGGAACAACTGGACATCCACATGCAAAAATACGAATGTACACACAGACCTCATTTTCCTCACAAAATTTACCTCAAAACGGATCACAGATCTAAATGTAAAACACAAAGTCATAAAACTCCTAGAATATAACATAGGAGAAAATCTAGATGACTTTAAGTATGGTGATGACTTCTTAGATACATCACCAAAAGCATAATCCATGAAAGAAATTATTAAAAATCTGGACTTCATTAAAATTAAAAACTGAAAGGCAGATGTCAAGAGAATGAGAAGACAAGCCACAGACTGCATGAAAATATTTGCAAAAGACACATCTGATAAAGGACCGTTTACCCAGAACATACAAAGAACTCTTAAAACTCAACAATAAGAAAACAACCCAGGGCTTCCCTGGTGGCGCAGTGGTTGAGAGTCCGCCTGCCGATGCAGGGGACACGGGTTCGTGCCCCGGTCCGGGAAGATACCACATGCCGCGGAGTGGCTGGGCCCTTGAGCCATGGCCACTGAGCCTGCGCGTCCGGAGCCTGTGCTCCACAACGGGAGAGGCCACAACAGTGAGAGGCCCGCGTACCGCAAAAAAAAAAAAAGAAAACAACCCAATTAAAAACGGGTCAAAAACCTTAAAAGACACTTCACCAAAGAAGATATACAGATGGTAAATAAGCATAAGAAAAGATGTTCACATCATATATTATCAGGGAAATGCAAATGAATATAACAATGAAATACTACTACACACCTATTAAAATGGCGAAATCCAGAATGCTGACAACACCAAATGCTAGCAAGGATGTAGAATATCATTCGTTGCTGATGGGACTGCAAAATGGTATAGCCGCTTTGGAAGACAGTTTGGTAGTTTCTTGCAAAGCTAAACATACTCTTATTATACCATCCAGCAGTCATGTACTTTTGTATTTACCCAAAGGAGTTGAAAACTTACATCCACACAGAAAAATACACATGGATGTTTATAGCATCTTTATTCATAATTGCCAAAATATGGAAGCAACAAGGGTATCCTTCACTAGATGAATGGGTAAATAAACCATGATATATCCAGACAATGGGTTATTAGTAGTGGTAAAAAGAAATGAGCTATCAAGCAATGAAAAGACATGGAAGAAACTTAAATGCTTATTACCAAGTGAAAGAGGCCAATCTGAAAAGACTACATACTGTATGATTCCAACTAAAGGATATTCTGAAGAGGTAAAACTATAGAGAAAATAAAAAGATCAGTGGTTTCCAGGAAGGTGGGGGGAGATGAATAGGTGGAACACAGAGGATTTTTAGGGAAGTGAAAATACTGTGTGGTACTACAATAGTGCATACATGTCATTATCCATTTGTTCAAACCTGTAGAATGTATAATACCCAGTGTGGACCATAACGTAAACCATGGACTTTAGGTAGTGATGATGCATCAATGTAGGTTCATCAGTTAGAACAAAGGTACTACTCTGGCAGTGGAAGTTGATAATGGAGAGTATATGCATGTGTAGTGGCAGGGAATATATGGGAAATCTCTGTCCTTTCTCTTAATTTTGCTGTGAACCTAAAACCTCCCCCATGCTCACAGACACCCCCTTCCCAAAGTAGTCTTAATAATAAAAAGCATGTGGAGGAAAATTCAATTTTTTCATCTGAGGCCATTCTGGACCAGTCTTAGATGGTCAAACCTAAAACAGAACAGTATGTGGTACATTTACAATGCTTGATAAATGTAAGATATTGTTTTGGCCTTGTAGATCTTCACTCCTAGAATTTCTCTCCTTTGACAAAATGTACCTGTATGACCAATTTTGGTGGTGTGTTTCCTTTTAATTGTCTTTGTAATCCTGCCTTCTCCACATGGTGGTTTACTGGATTTGATTATCAGCCACCTAGTTTAGTCTACATATACCTTTTTCTTGAGGAAACTGTTGGTACCTTCATGATTTAAATTATGTACAATAGGCAGATAACTCTGGAATTTATAGGTATACATTTATAACCACTCTTATCTACATATATACAAAGCCTGCTTAACAACTACTAGCTTGTGTATCCTCTTAGTAGGTCAGATTCAACGTGTATAACACTTCCTATCTTATTTCTTTTTCAGGTAATCTGTTATTCAAGCTAATCATCCTACAGTTATTTTGGGGTCTTTCTTTTCTTTCCCCTGACACCACTTCTTCTTTCATAATCTTAAATTTTGTGCCCTCATTTTCAACAAATTTCAATAAAAAAACTTTTATGTATTTGCATCGCCGCCTTTCTATTTTGAAGGCAATTTTTACTTTTTTTGTCTTCCTTTTTGTTTTTCACACCTCTAATACACTCTGTGTACCACTGTAGTAATTTTACTAAATATCAGGGAGAAGAGGGAAAATCAAGGATTTAACATTTATCGAGATCTGAACTGTGGAGGAAACACTGGGCTACATGTTTTATTCACTCTTTCATTCAGAAATATATTTTTAGTAACTTTCAGAGGCTAGGTACTAATGATACTAGGATGTGTTGTGTGAAACATACATAAGTTCTGCCTTCACAGAGCTAATACTTTAGTAGATGAGAGACAATGTGTAAGTAAACAAACAAAAAGCCCTTCCCCCAAAGAAGGCCAGTTATGAGAGATTGGAGTGAGTACATGCTTGAAAGGCTTCTTCTTATAGTAACAATATTCTTAGAAAATTAATTAATACATAATCACTCTCCAAAATGAGAAAGTGAATTTTCCTTGCACTGAATCCTGTGAAGCAGCCCATGTGGAATAAAGCAGGCAGGAGACTTCATCAGTAATCTAAGGACAACACCTCAGAAATCTCCATGGAGAACCAAGGCCACCAAGCTCTGTGGTGAGACACCAACGCTTAGAATACTCAGGAAAATTCCATTGTGGAAAATGAGTTCACGACCCCAAATCATCAAAGAAATAAAGAAGATTAATGCCAGAATGTACATTACAGAATCTAAAAATAGAAGATCATGGGACTAAGAAAACAAAAGTCCAGAACCTATTTTTGAAATTCAGTTAAAAAATGAATAAGGATTAGGAATAGAAAGGAAATTCCATATAGCTAACAGATATAGAAGGTGATGCTCAAACACATGGTAATTGGAAAAATGCATATTAAAAAACACAATGGAATATCACTTTATACTTACCTAATCAGCCAAAAAATTAGAAAATAAGATAAATACCAAATATCAGTTGGGATATGAGACTATAGGAACCCTGGTAGGAATGTAGATTGGAGCAGGCATTCTGGAGGGCAATTGTGCAGCACTTAGTCAAATTAAATACTGACATTTGCTATGGTCTGTAAATGCCTGGATTTTTTTTTTCCCCCCAGAGCAGCAGTTCCATAAAGAATGTTTGCAAAGATATTTGTTGTAGGCTTGTTAGTGGTAGTGGGGAGCTTGAGGCAACAAAGAGATTGAATACAATGGAATAGTATGTAGCACTTAGAAACTATGGCTAAATGGACATAGAACAACATAGATTTCTAAAACATGTAGGTGAGTAAAAACAGCAAGAAATAGAATGAACTCTACAAACTAGTAGGATTTATGTAAATTACACATCCATGCCCAGGAAATTAGCACTGCATATTTAAAAGGACATATACAATTAAAGAGATACCTAAAACATTAGAATGGTTGGTCCTGGAGCAGTGAAAGGAGATGGACTTGGGGAAGGAGGAAAGGGAGTTTAAAAGAATGAGAAAGCTTCACACAGACTAAAAAATAAAATACAATACAAATGGTGAGGTTCCTTTAAGAGATAAAAGGAAGTAATCACTTCTAAGAAAAAAGAATAAAGAGATTAGGAAAATGAACCAGTTGAGGGTTCTGAATGTGAAGATGCATTTGAAATTATAAAGTGCTATGAAGGAAACCAGTCGTATGCTATCACAGAAAATAATTGTGGTAATGTGGAGAAAGAATTCTACTCAGTGGTCAGAAAGGGCTTTCTGAGCTAGTGTAGTTTAAGCCAAACCCACTAGGATTAAAAGCAGCTAGCCATGTAAATACTCTTGAGAAAAGCCTCTCAAGCACAGAGGTTGGCCTGTTCTAGGAACTGAAAGAAGGCCAGTGCAGCTGGTGTATGGTGAACAGGGGGAGAGAGGTCTAAGAGAAGATACAATCAGAGGCTAAGGCATGTAAAGCCTTTGGATTTCATTCCAATTAAAATGAGAAACTCTGCAGGGTATTAAGCAGATGTGAACAAGATTTGGTTTACATTTTTAATTTTTAGGAGTTTAGTCTGCTGCTCTGTGTACAGTGGCTTAGAAGAGAGAAACAAAGAGAAGACTGGTTAGGAGACATTCTGTGAGAAAGAGCTGTCTTGGACTATAGTGGTGGTCCTGGAATTGGAGAGAAATAGAGATAAGATATAATTTGGAGGCAAAATTAACAGGAATTAATAGACTGGTTTGGGAGGTGAAGGAAATATAAAGACATTCTCTAGGTTCTTAGCCTACCTTTTATTGAAGAGGGAGAGTAGGTAAGGAACATATTTTGAGGTAAAATAAGAATTCAGTATCAGACAAGCTAACTTTGGCCTCTTGTGAGACATCCAAGTGAAGATGGCAAATAAAATATTGAATAGAAAAGACTGGAATACAAAGGGTAGGTCTAAGCCAGAGATGTAAACTGGAGAGATAGCATCATATGGACCATATTTAAGCCATGGGAAGGATGAGATTAACCAGACAGAATGTGTAGAGGGAGAAAAGAAGGATGTTTGTGTAACATCTTGAGGAACTCTGTCATTTGGATCTCTGGGAAGGGCAGGGAGCCCTTCCCAGAGGAAAGGAAGACTGAATAGGGGTGGCCAAAGTCCTGCAGTGTTTCATGAGGGAGGGAGCTAACTCTGTCAGGTACTGCCAAGAAATATAGTGAGGACAGAAAGATAGATCCATTAACATGGCAACATGGAAGCCATCAATGACCTTAATAAGAGTAATTCCATGTCTGTGAGGGCCAGAGACCAGAGTGGAATGGATTGAGGAGTGAACACAAGAAGATACGGTGGAGATAACATCTGTAGACATACTTTGGAAGTCTGTCTCTGAGTAGTTGGGGTAATAGGTACAGGTAAGGACTGTTGGTTTAAAGATACTAGTCAGTCATTTAAGAACCTTTACAAATTGACTCTAAACTCTAAGTACTTTCTTTATTCCAGCCATATTTGTTCACTAATTTTCCCAGGTCAGGCTGAATGGAAGTATTTAGTTTTCTTATATAAGCTGATTACTGAACCTCCCAAACCAGGCTAGTAAATTAGCAACCCATGAATCCAACATTCTTGGAGTATTTGTTCAACATTATTGGGGGTGGCATCTGCAACAACAAAGATTTTCACTTATTTTAATTTTTATTCCAGCTAGGTATTTTCTTCTTCAGTGGGAGTAGAATTGGCCTACATGTTGTTGAGTATTCACAAAGTTGTGAACTGAGCTCTTAGCATCATATTTATGATCTATAACTTAGTGCCTTTTGTAGATAGACACCAGGACAGTTTCTTAGCTGGCCTATCAGTTTAATACAGCTTTCTTATTCTAGTACCTTTGCTCATGGTAATATTATCTGTAAGTTCTCACCTTCTATGTTCCTCCATGCCCTTTCTACTTACATAATTTCTTCTAGGTCTAAGTTTCCTTCTCTGACCCAGTTGTTGCTATCCCCTTCCTTTGGACCTCTGCCCTACTTTTTATCTCTAATACCAATTTAGTGATTAATTATGCTTGTTCTTTACTTGCAGTTTTTAATGTTATTTACTTAATGAGTACTCATTGATAGTACCCAATAATGTTTTTGATTGGCTCCTGAAGATTTTATAGGGTTGGTTTATATTTTGACTCTCTCTGTGACACCTATCTACACATATATATTTCCTCAGGCAGTATAGATAGTATGTGACATCAGACATTAGACTAGAAAGGAAATTTTGTATAATGTTTCTTTCTGTTTGTCCTTGATTTACATTAAAAAATTAAAGTCAATTTACCTATGTGCTCTTACATCCAAAATGTATCACATTAGTAAAAACAAAGAACAAAACTTTGATAAATGTTTGAAAATCTGGAGTCATGCAGACCTGCTTTAAAACCTACTTCTGTCATTTACAAGCTTTGCAATTGAGACCATGTTTCTTAATCTCTCTGATCGCTGCTTCCTTCTGTCAAATGGAAATAACCTATTTCTCTGTGATATTTTTTATTAAAAGCATGTAATAAGGGTGGTAACTATTGAGTTGTTAATTACCATAAAATAGTAATAAAACAAAGTAAACAATTTTGGCTGCCCAAGTTGAAATCAGGCCCCTAGTCTCTTCAGCTTTATGACTTTGATATGATCTGGGTGATTTATGTCAAAGGGCTTAACTGACCTATTTTTCGACTTGGGTAGGAATTTCCTCTCATTTACAAACACAGTGCTTTTCACCACTTGAAGAAATTCAATTATGTTTCTGCTGACGTGAATTTCAAGTGATCACTTAGCCTGCAAATGTGTATGTGTGACCCTGATTTTAGCATTTCTCCCTCCTACTCTAGCCCTTCAAAGATAACTTCTCACTCGGGTATTCAGGGAAAAAACTTGGCTTGTAGCACATCCAGTTCTAAGTTAGGTCTGTGCTATAGTTGAGTTTCCATGCTGTGCTTTGATCTGACCCAGACTAAAAACCTGGATTAATGTTGGAGACTTCTCAGAATTCCTTTACTACCATCTTTCCTTTCATGGAGCTGTTACCACATTAGATCTTTTTTTAAAAAAACTTTTATTAGAGTATAATTGATTTACAGTGTTGCATTAGTTTCTGCTGTACAGCAAAGTGTATCAGTTATGCATATAATAAACATGTCCACACTTTTTGGATTCTTTTCCCATATAGGTCATTGCAGAGTATTGAAAAGAGCTCCCTGTGCTATACAAGTAGGTCCTTATTAGTTATCTGTTTTATATATAGTAGTGTGTATGTGTCAATCCTAGTTTCCCAATTTATCCCTTCACCTCACCCCCACCCCGCTTTCTCCCCTGGTAACCATAAGTTTGTATTCTACGTCTGTGACTCTATTTCTGTTTTGTAGATAGTTCATTTGTGCCATTTTTTTTTAGATTCCACATATAAGCGATATCATATGATATCTGTCTTTTTCTGACTTACTTCACTCAGTATGACAATCTCTAAGTCCAGCTATGTTGCGCAAATGGCATTATTTCATTTTTTTATGGCTGAGTAATATTCCATAGTGTATATATGTACCACATCTTTTTATCCATTCCTCTGTCAGTGGACATTTAGGTTGCTTCCACGTCCTGGCTACTGTAAATAGTGCTGCAGTGAACATTGGGGTGCATGTATCATTTCGAATTATGGTGTTCTCTGGATATATGTCCAGGAGTGGGATTGCAGGGTCATAGAGTAGGTATATTTTTGTTTTAAAGGAAACTTCATACTGTTCTCCATAGTGGCTTCACCAATTTACATTCCCACCAACAGTGTAGGAGGCTTCCTTTTTTTTCCACATCCTCTTCAGCATCTTTCCTTTCATGGAGCTGTTACCACATTAGATTTTAATGAAATAAATGTAGGAAAGCCCCTATTCTATGTTATCTTTCCTAATTCTAATTTACCATTTACAAATTCTAGATAGCTATAACAGATTTTACTGGGGAATTGATATGTCTAATAGAAATTTTGTGTGAGACACAAAAATACATTTTAAATCAAACTTTGAAATGTCATGGTACTCATAAACCATGTCAAGAGAACAAAAAGGTTATATCTATTTCAGATCTCATGGGTGTACCTGAGAGCCTTACTCTTCTGCTTTCAGGACTGCTTCAAAGTGTTTCATTCTTCAACACTTCTGCATGTAAATCTCCATGCCCCTTTAGGAAACCCCATTCCTGTCCTTGCTCCTATTATGTGACATAAAAATTTCCCAGCAGGCTGTGAGGTAAGACTGTCCCCTCCAAATTTAGTTTTCTGGGAGTATTCTCTCCAGTGAATCACACCTATCCCTCTCCATTATTTTTCAGTGTCCAATGAGGTTACACACACGTGCACAAATACAAACGGTAAAGCCAAAATCCATGTTACAAATAGAAACATTTTCCTCACTGCGATTATAATCCTGCAGAACTTCCCTTGAACAAATGGGAGAAAATGCCTCTGGATGTCATTATGCTGAGTAGTGTTCAGCTTTCTTTGTTTTACCTACTGTGTTTAGATTGTGCCTCAGCCTTTCCAGTACATAAACATAAGGAGTTATTATAGCATTGAAGATTGTAACACTTCTTTATGATGGTCAGCATTTCTTAACTATACAAATTTCTACTTTGAGCTTTTAGGAATTCTTAAAAATTTATGTCAGATCAAATCTTGGGTTACTGTAAATGAAAGAAGACTGTGAAGAATCATTATTTTTCATCCAAGCATCCTCTGGGAAATGGGAAGGATGTTTTAGACAGAAGTAATCAACCAAAATTTTGCCAACAATAACCAGAAAACATATCGAGAAAAAAGATCAGGACTCACACCAATATGTTTCTATAAGCAAGAAGAAAATATTGTAAGAAAATGTGTATAATGTCTAGAATGTTTCGTTATAGAAAATTAAAAAACTTACGTTCCTAGACACATAAAAAAGAAACTAAAAATATATCAATCTCACAGTGAAGATATAAAACATTTTGGTGATCATTTGGGTCTACCAACCTATCTGTAATTTTTCTGTTTACTTATCCAAACAAAATTTTGATCAAATTGTATTAATCATTTTATAACTCAATTATTTAAATATATAATAATTCACAATGATTCTGCCATGTTATTAAATGTTTTTGAGGACTTGATTTTTGACTATGTGATATTCTATAATAAGTATGTGCTATGGTTTAATTTATGTAATCACTCATTTATTGTTGCACAATTAGAAAGTTTTCAAGGACTAGTTTACTTTATAAAAGAACATTTTATATTTACTTTTAACAATAATAGTTGACTTGTTTGAGTCATTTTCTTGTTAAATAGAAACTTGAGATCTAATAGTTTTTAAAATTTCTTTTGTTAGTAGCTAGGCCCCATATGATTAAAAACATCTACATTTTATGGCTAAATTCACAGATCTATAACAAACATTTGAAAGCAAGAATAAGTTTAACTAATGGTAACTTGTCTGTACTGGTAATTTTCCCCTTCAACATATTGAAAAAACAGGACTTACTGTAATTATAATCCATTTAAATAATACGTGTGTGTGTGTGTGTGTGTGTGTGTGTGAGTGTGTGTGTGTGTGTGTTGGGGAGTCTGAGGCACCTTTAAAAATAAATATATTGAGAAAATGTCAGGACTTTGACCTGTTTTTCAATAGGGCAGCAATAATGGAACATCAAATGTAGTGTCTGTTTGTTAACAAGATTCATTTTCTTTGTTGGTCATAATGTTGGCATTTCCAGCAGATGGCATTATTACCCTAAAGAATCAAGCAGTAAAGTCAAGTGTCTTTCAGTAAATGCACTTTTTAGAAAGGAAGGGAAGAGGGAAAGGAAATATAACTTATTGAAGTCTTTAGGTGGTGGTCCTTTTATATATGGAATATACATGTAATTATACTTAATGCTCATGGTGATCCTTGCAGGTGGGTGTTATTTTAAGAATAAATAAACAGGCTGAAAGAAGTTAAGAAACTTGGTATTCACCAAGCAAATAAGTGACAGACTTGTGATTATAATCTAGATCTGGCTGATTCAGGAGCCTGGTTAGCTGTTGTGTTTAGAATCTATGGTATTCCAATGAAAATATTCATTCCATAGGAACAATTTCAAATGAAGAGGTTGATACCTTCCAAAATTTTTTCTGAGGAAAAAAAGTTTAAAGTTTGTTTTTTTTTTTTTAATGAAATATTCTCAACTTCAAAAAAATGCAGAGAAGTATTTCTGGAATAATGGAGCCAAGGACCTCTGAAAATCCACTCTTGTATAAAAGCAATGGAAACACTAGCAAAAAAAAAAATTGTAAAATCAATGTTTTCAGAACTCTAGGAATTTACCCAAGGTTGCAACAATCTGGGAAGTGTTTTTATAAGGAAAAATTACTGAATGTTGGTAAGAACAGTAATATCTATGGCATTGTAATTTGTTCTATTCCCATTCCCTTCTCCCCAGCACCATGGTAGCTTTGAAAGCCAGCAACCTTGCAGCCACAATCATTGTGAATTTCAGTAACTTAGAGATCATTGGAGGAGAAGAATGGGTTTGAATATCTCCAAAATGCCCCATCTCAAGGGAATTGTCAGTATTTGACCTATCTGGCTAGATCCTTAGAAAAGCCCAGCACAAGTTGTTCATATTTAACTTGACTCACAGCTCACTCAGTGGGAGAAGCCCTTTCCCCTGCCATCTATCATAAAAACATCAGTATCAATTATTTACCATCACAGCTACCTGAGAAAAATGATACCAGTTGGGGAAAGTGAGGCTGGATGCAAAACTTAAATGAAAAATCAAGGAGATAGTACATTTATGGGAGGCTTTTAGAAGCTTGAACATATCACGGGGGATCTTAAAGTCCACGTGCATGTGCAGGGCTGTGAGCGTGCTCTGGAGGGACCTGGGAAAGCCATGATTTCTAACCTCTGGCTGAATGTAAAGCTCTACAAAAGCTGGAAGCAAAGGCTAAGGTAGAGTAGTAAACTTCCAAAGCATTGTTTTGTCCTGATACACACAGAGATCCTTAGCAAAGAGCAGGAGCTTTATTGGTTCAAGGTATTTTAGGAAATCTCTGTCTAATCATTAGCCTACCATTAAGCTAACCAAACAGAAACTTTAGTGGAAATGCACACAGAAATAAAGACTGTAAAGAATCAGTCCAGGAAAATCACAAGAAAACAGTAACTGCTACAACAACAACAAAAACAGTCATGAAAAAAAACCCTGGGAGGGGAAAATCTCACTTTGAGTTGCCACATAATAATATTATAACACCAGTTTTTGATAAAAAAAATAAGGCAAACAGAGAAGCAGGGAAATATGGTCCATACAAAGGGGGGTAAAATCAATCAATGAAAACTGTGTCTGAGGAAGCCCAGATGTTGAACTTAATAGAGATTGAACTTTAAAAAAGCTGTTATGAATAAGTTTAAAGAACTAAAGGAAACAATGTCTTAAAAATGAAAGTAAAATAACGATGTCTTGCGAGACTATCAATAATGCAATAGAAATTGTTAAAATACCCAAATAGAAATTTTAGTGTTAAAAAGTACAATAATTAAGATAACATTTACTAGAAGTGTTCAACAGCAGGCAATAGAAATTTTAGTGTTAAAAAGTACAATAATTAAGATAACGTTTACTAGAAGTGTTCAACAGTAGGCTTGAATTGACAGAAGAGAGCTTCAGTGACCCATGAAATACCATTAAGAATAGCAACAAGTGCATAATGTGAGTCCCAGAAGAAAAGGAAAGAAAGAGGCAGGAAGAATACTTGAAGATATAAATGCTGAAAGCTTCCCAAATTTGATGAAAAATATGAATCTACACATTAAAGGATCTCAAGAAACTCCAAGTAAAATAAACACGAAAAATTTCACATCTAGACAAATTAATAGTCAAACTGTAGAAGCTAAAGACTAAGAATAGCCTTGAAATTAGGAAGATAAAAAATGATTTATCATCAACAAGATATCCTCCATAAGATTAACAGCTAACAAGAGAAGACTTGGATGACACTATAAACCACCTAGACCTAAGAGATATCTATGGAAATATATATGTACATACACACACATAAACTAGCCCACACTAAAAAGAAGGAAGGAAATAAAAATGTAATATAGATTAGAGAAGAAATAGATGTGAATTTAAAAATAAAAGAATCCAATAGAGTAAAATATTGAGTCTTGAAAAGATCAACAAAACTGGGAAATCATTAGCCAGACTAAGCAAGAAATAAAAGAGCTAGACTTATTACTAACATCAGGGTGAAAGAGGGTACATCACTACCAATGTTACACATATACAAAAAGATTTATAAGGAAATACTGTGAACAACTGTGCCAACAAAATGCATAATGTAGGTGAAGGAACAAGTTCCTAGCAAGGTACATATTACCCAGAATGATTCAACATGCAATTCATGTTCATAGATCAGAAAATTTATTATTGTTAAGATGGCAGTACATCTAAAATTGATCTACAGAGTAAAGGCAATCCCTATCAAACTTCCACCTGTCTTTTTTGAAAACTGGTTTTAAAAGTTATATGGAAATGCAAGGAACCAAGAATCACCAAAACGATCTTGGAAAAGAACAAAGTTGGAGGATTCACACTTCTCAATTTCAAAAACTTTCTACAAAGCTACAAAAATCAAAACTGTGTGCTAACTGACACAAGATAAATGGAATAGAATATTCTAGAAATAAAATCTTTCCTATGTCAATTGATTTATGACACGGGTGTCAAGACAACTCAACGTGTAAATGATAGTGTTTTCAACAAATGCTGCTGAGACAACTGAATATTCATATGTAAAAGGATGAAGTTGGACCCCATGTCACACCATATAAAAATTAACAAACTTTTATAAATAATTTATGATCAAAGTCATAAATGCAACAGCTAAAACTATATAGCTCTTAGAATAAACCTAGGAGTAATTCTTCATGACCCTGGTTTAGGCGATAGTTTGTTAGATATATCAAGAGCACTAGAGACAAAAGAAAGAATAGATCCACTGGACTTCATTAAAATTAAGAAAAACTTGTGTCTCAGGCACCATCAAGAAAGTGGAAAGACAGTGTACAGAACAGGTGAAAATATTTGCAAATCGTACATCTGATTTACAAATTTATGTCCAGAAGATAAAACTCTTACAACTCAATAATTAAAAGACAACCCAATTAAAGATGGACAAATGATTTGAACAGATATTTCCTTAAAGAAGAAACAGAGATGACCTATGCACACATGATAAGTTGCCAACATCATTGGTTATTAGAGTAATACAAATCAGAAACCCAATGAGATACTATATAACACCTGCTGATAATTTTTTTAATTAAAATTAAAAAAAACAGGCAATAACAAGTGTTGGAGTGTGGAGAAATTAATATCCTCATACAGTGCTGCTGGAATTATTTATGGTGCAACCACTTTGGCAAACTGTTTGACAGTTCTTGTACATAGTAAATGTAGAGTTACCATTATTGGATTCAGAAATTTCACTCATTGATGTATATCCAAGTGTCAATCATTGTTACCCAAAGTGGATTCTGCGGTTTCACTCCTAGATATATAACCAAAAAAATGAAAACACATGCCAGTATAAAACCCTGTACACTGATGTTTCAGCAGCGTTATTCATAATACTCCAAGTTGAAACAACCCAAATGCCCATCAAGTAATGAATGGATAATTAAATGTGGTATATCAATGCTGTGAAATATTATTCGGCAATAAAAGGAATGAAGTACTGATACATGGTACAGCATGGATGAAATTTGAAAACATCATGTTAAGTGAAAGAAGCCAACAGAAGACAACATTTTTGTATAATTCCATTGGTATATTATGTCCAGAATAGGCAAATCTATAGATCCAGAAAGATTAGTTGATGCCTAGGCCTGATGGGTGGGGACAGAGAATGGGAGTGACTGCTAATGGGGATGGGATTTCTTTACAGGGTGATGAAAATACTTTAAAAGTATAATTGTGGTGATGATTCACAATTCTGTGAATATACTGAAACCCACTTTAAAAGAGTGAACTTTATGATGTGTGAATTATAGCTCAATAAAACTTATAAAAATATATAACACAAATGCATTTTGTGTTTTCAAACTGGGACAAATGTCCCTATCATTTGGAGTATGTAGGCAGGATATCTACAAGTAACTTTTTGGGGTCAAGGACTTTAGAAAAAAAATCTCATTTAAAACGATCATCTTGGGCTTCCCTGGTGGCGCAGTGGTTGAAAGTCCGCCTGCCGATGCAGGGGATACGGGTTCGTGCCCCGGTCTGGGAAGATCCCACATGCCGCGGAGCGGCTGGGCCCATGAGCCATGGCCACTGAGCCTGCGCGTCCGGAGCCTGTGCTCCGCAGCGGGAGAAGCCACAACAGTGAGAGGCCCGCGTACCGCAAAAAGAAAAAAAAAAGACGACCATCTTTGTCATATTATTATTATCCTTGTCATTTTATAGATAAGGAAGTATTGTGTTAGGGTTAACTACTTTCCTTAGGGTCACAAATCTAGTAAGTGCTAGGGCCCAAGTCTGTCTTTTTTGCAAAGCCTGTTTACTTTTTATCCTCCATCTGTAGTTCAATTAAAAGATGCTTCGGGCTTCCCTGGTGGTGCAGTGGTTGAGAGTCCGCCTGCTGATGCAGGGGACACGGGTTCGTGCCCCGGTCTGGGAAGATCCCACATGCCGCAGAGCGGCTGGGCCCGTGAGCCATGGCCGCTGAGCCTGTGCGTCCGGAGCCTGTGCTCCGCAACGGGAGAGGCCACAACAGTGAGAAGCCCGCATACCGTCAAAAAAAAAAAAAAAGATGCTTCATTGGAACCAAGTTCTAGCTTGTTACACTGTCCCCAGGCTTTTGCTCTACAAAGGGTGTTATAGAAATACCACACCCATTTTAGCATTGATTATTGGCAAAAACAAGTTGAGAAAAAAGTCACTTTTCTCTTCTCACACCACTTTATTAATTGCTCATGTCAAACCTGGCCAATCTGTGACATTCTTATTTGGTACACTAAGTGGAATTGGATACTGTGTGGACAGATGCTTTTTGTCTGTCTGCAATCTAAAATTTGACACCAAAATAAGGAAGATGAACGTCTGGGGGAGAGGGGATTTTCCTTGGTATAAAAATGAGTTAGCTCTCAAATTGATTGATAATGTAGGTCTTCACTTCCACAAAGCAGTTTATTTAGTTTTCAAATATATGCATTGGTTTTGGAGTTGAAATTGCTATGTTAAGTTGAGTTAGCTTTCAGAAAATTATATATGCATCATCTGTGTGAGGTTTGTTAACACTTTTCGGTTATAAAACAATTACATATGGAATTCTTTTAAGAGGCAAACTGCCTTAATGTGCTGATAATGATTCTCTGTACAGAACATTTGAAAAACAAGGTACTTATCTCCCCGGGTGTAGTGCAAAGTGAAGTACCGTATTACCTACTCCTAAAGGTCCTTTTCAGTTTTTTGATTATATGACACTCTGACTAGCAAACGGAGGCACACCTGCAATCCTGCTGAGAGTTCCATGGAATCATTAATGATTATTCATGGTGAGGGAAGCGGAGGTGACATTGACTCTGAAAGTGGATCCTTTTCACTGTAGAAGTGCACTCTTGTGTTACAGTGTTTTTGATTATGAGAAATGCCACCTGCCAGTACTTGAAGGTCTCTGAGCACAAGGGATCGACTCAGTGCCCTTTAGGTTAAAACATAGCACAGGGAGATCAGCTCGGTGCTTTGTGACCGCCTGGAGGGGTGGGATAGGGAGGGTGGGAGGGAGGGAGACGCAAGAGGGAAGAGATATGGGAACATATGTATATGTATAATGATTCACTTTGTTATAAAGCAGAAACTAGCACACCATTGTAAAGCAATTATACTCCAATAAAGATGTAAAAAAAAAATTTCCTGCAAGCCCAGCACAGTGTACCTGTGGTGAGGGCAGTAGCGTGGATGCTCATATAGATATCTTTCAGAGCTTGTGCTGCACATATCCTGCTTGATCTTTCTTTCTTACCATCAGAGTCATGACAAATCTAGGATGTCTTTCTATTTGTTTGCTTTTATGTTTTTGTTTATGGCTGTTTTGCTTTTAAGCAGAACCTTTTTTGAACTCCATTAAAATGAATGTCCTTTCAGTGCCTTACATGTATCTTTAGTGGGGTTCTAGAGTAAAAGAAGAGTAAGTTATTTGAAAGGAAAAAAAATGTGCTGATATTATCTCAATGAGAAAGAAAATTTATAAATGATTCACAGAGTCACAAAACAGTCTTTATTCTTGATCCTCTTTTTGCCATGGAGAGCAAATTCATTTTCAGCAATATAAACTAAAAATTATTCATGAGTTCTCTGCTAGCATAATAATTAGCAGACTAAAATTGGGACAATATTTTTTTAAAAAATTGGAACAATATTTTAAGTTTAACTCTATTCTTAATTAGCAAGATGGGATTAAATAAAGATAGATTAATGCATTATCTTAAAACCAAGTTTGCTTTAAACTGTATTCTTTTTATTTCAGTTTCCAGGATACTTTGCCCCAGGACTGGGAACAGGCAAGGTTGCCATAATGAGCAACCATATACTGGGAAGGGTTGAATAGGGTTTCTAAGGACTAGTCATTTTTCTTTCTAGAAGAACTCTGGTTAACTGTGTTCTAAATTATTGCTACATACAACTTCAGGAGCTTAAAGAACCTAAAAACCAATAGCAATAAACTAAAGAAATACCATTTTGAACTTTTAGAACTCTAGAATTCAGCCTTTTCTCCCTATAATCATGTTACAATTTAAATTTTTTTCCTAGTATAAGAAGAATATATGCTCAATGTAAAAATTTTGGAAAAACAAAACACAGAGGATAAAAAAATGTTCCTGCTAATATTTTGGTATATATCATTCTAGCTATCACAGTCTTTTAATAAACTTTTGTACTATGTGAATCTAGTATGTGTGAGGAATTTAGCTGAAAAACAAATATGAGGTAATTCCGGGGGCCTTGCAACAAATGGTTCTATATCCTGAGAGAAATATGTTTATAACCGAAGAAATGTATGGTATCACTTGGTTCATCTATGCCCTAGCTCTTTTATGGTGAGGGCTTCTGGGTTGCTTACTAGGGAAAATTAGGTGCAGTTGGTGGCCTGTGTCTTATAAGGTAGGCAAATACCTTGCCTTGTATTTGCCTACTTTGTATTTATTGTAAATAAACTTGTATTTATTCTATGGAAAACAGAAAATATTATATTACTATTGTAAAAATGAGCAAAGGACAAACATAGGCAAGGATGTCTGGAAGGCAAAAAGGTTTGGCAAATCTTGAATTGTCCTCTGAGTAACTTAGAAAAACTATTTTCAGCGGCTGACTGTGTATCAGATACATCTTGTTCACATTCCCAGATTTTTGTGGTCTTCTGCAGGGGGGGTCACCCTTGGCCCCTTGCTCTACCTCTGTGCAGGCTGAGTGATTCCACTGCCTGAAGCCAGCAAACAGACTCACTGACATTCCCAAAGAATTAAAAATGCAATTTGATAAGCATTATTTGGAGCATAAAAGAGCACCAGAGGAGGTAAGGAAAGCATTGCTGAACTTTGAAAGTTTAATAGGATTTTGTCGGACAAACAAATTGGAGGGGAGAGATTGTGGTGGAGAGGGGAACAGGCATTGGAGCTCAAATAAGAAGCTGTTGCAATAATCCTGGTAAGAAACTATCACAGTGGCTTGGGAAATAGAATAAGAAAATTATTTGAGACATAATTATATGATGGAATTAACAATACTTAGGAACTGAACAGATGTAACAGGAGGTGAAAGCAGGTGAGAAAAGAAATAGCTGAGAGGAATCCCTAGTTCCTGGTTTAGGCGACCAGGTTGATAATGAAGCTATTAACCATGGTAAAGAATTCAAGTAGAGAATTCTTTAGGTTACAATGGTGGTGAGATCATTTGTTCTGTCTTTGATATTTTGCATTCGACATGCCTGTAGCATATCCAAGTAAACTCTGTCATGGGCAGTTAGGCTATAGGGAGGGAAATTAGGGGAAAGACTGGAGCTGGAAGCTTTAACATCCAGTTAATTGGCAATTGGCTTTATAGGTATAGAAGAGATAGCTCAGAGGAAATACAAAATGAGAAGGGAATACAATCAAGGTTGGAAACTTAAGGTCACACTAACCTTTAAGTTGAAGGAAAAGGAGGAGAGCAAAGTAAAAGAAACCAAAAAGAAGAAAGAAGAGAATGAAAAGATAATGAAATGATAGAGAACTCATAAAAATGATAATATGCAAGGATCTGGGTTTCTATGATAAAATATAAAATTCTAAGGCCAACAGGAATTGCACATTGAGAGTAAATATTCTCAGTTCCTGGAAGAATACTTCAGGACATCTGTTGGTGCTTATGGAGGAGTCATTTAATAATTTTGATTTCTTAGGTTGGAATACTTAGTGACATAAACCAAGTCTTTTCCATGAGGCTTTTATACTATCTGTGTTGGTGACTGGAAGTTTCCTTATGTTACATTTGTATCATATTTGCATTCATTTAACACTCAACAAATATTTTTGGAGTGCCCGCCCTATATTAGAGATGGGATATATTAGTGAACTGGAAAGGCAAAGGCACTTGCCCTTGAGAATCTAACATTCAAGAAACAGAACAAGAAATTGACATAACACATACTTTTATAAAGGGTGATAAGTGCTATGGAAAAACGAAAATGGGACAACAAGGATCAGGAATATAGTGGGGGAAAGAGGTTTGAGGCTGGGTAGGTTACTATATTAAATAATATGGGGACCTCATGGATAAAGTGAGGTTGATCAAATATATATATATATATATATATATTTTTTTTTTTTTTTTTTTTTTTTTTTTTTTTTGCGGTACCTGGGCCTCTCACTGTTGTGGCCTCTCCCATTGCGGAGCACAGGCTCCGGACGCGCAGGCTCAGCGGCCATGGCTCACGGGTCCAGCTGCTGCGGGATCTTCCCGGACCGGGACACGAACCCGCATCTCCCGCATTGGCAGGCGGACTCTCAATGACTGTGCCACCAGGGAAGCCCTCGAATATATTTTTTCAAAGGTGAGGGAATTAGCCAAGTGGTTGTCTGGGAAAAGAGTGTTCCATGCAGAAGAAAAGGTATAGCAAATGCTCAAAATTGGGAGCATGTCAGCATAATGTCAGGATCCAAAAGGAAGCCTACTGTGGATGCAAGCAGAGTAAGCAAGGAAGAGCAAAGTAGGGTAGATTGTGTAGGGCCTTGTCTTATTCTTACTAGCAGTGAGAAGGGGAATGATTTACAGGTTTGATCAACGGAGTGACCTGGTCTGACTTGTCTTTTCCCTCTGACTACTCCACTGATAATAGACTTTTTTGTTATTTTTTGTAGACTGTTTTTGGGATTACTTCTACTCTGTGATGTGCAAGAGTAGAAATAGGAGACCTAAGAAAAGGTTAAATACAGGTAAACGATGACGATGATTTAGCCCAGGGTGGTACCAGTGAAGTGGTGAGAAATGGATGGCTGTTGGATGTATTAGGAATATAGAGTCTACAGTAATTCCTTTGTGATAGTGCAATCTTGTATAGTAGTCAGCCACACTAAACATTTGGCAAAGGACCTTATGAAAAAATATTTTGCAAGGTATTTTAATCCAATGTTAAAATGTTAAATTCAGATTCACCTTCCCCCTAAAATTTATGCTCATTGTTACTGCAGTTATTGCTGTGTTTAAGTCACTAGACCCTGTAAATACAATGCATCTGATGGGGTTCATGGTATGTAAATAAGAAAGAAGCCTCGTGAGGTGATAGGAATTCTACCGGTACTTTTTCCAATGGTTTTGAATGGAGTACACTCTCCAGTTGTTTCTCCCTTACATAGATTCTGTGCTTCAAATCCCTGAATATCCAAATAACTATCTTGATACACTCTCTGGGTTGTGCTGGTCTAGTTGTTATACTTTGTCTGTCTGCATGTTATAAACTATAGTCATTTTATGTTAATACGCTTAAATTCTGAGACACATAGTATTGCATTATTTTTGGCCAAGCCACTTGTAAAAGGCCGTTATGAATGAAAACTTTGGTTTAGTTGGGAGGCACATTTGGAAAACTCCATAAATATTGATTGAAATACAAACTGGTACAAGAAAATTACAATTTACATGGCTTGAGCAAATATTGCAGTTCTGCAACAATGCTGATTTTATTTGTCAAATTTAAATTCTCCGGGCTTCCCTGGTGGCACAGCGGTTAAGAGCCTGACTGCCATTGCAGGGGACACAGGTTTGAGCCCTGGTCCGGGAAGATCCACATGCTGCGGAGCAACTAAGCCCGTGCACCACAACTACTGAGCCTGTGCTCTAGAGCCCGCGAGCCACAACTACTGAAGCCCGCATGCCTACAGCCTGTGCTCCGCAACAAGAGAAGCCACCGCAATGAGAAGCCCGTGCACTGCAACAGAGAGAAACCCCCATTCGCTGCACCTAGAGAAAGACCACGCGTAGCAACAAAGACCCAACTCAGACAAAAATAAATAAATATATTTATTTATTTAAAAAAAAATTTAAATTTCTCCTAAACAGATAGCTCTAGAATGCTCTTCTGTTTAGATTAGATATGGGCACCATATTTAACTGTCCAATTATCTTTTTTTTTTTTTTTTTTTTTTTTTTTTTTT